>NW_026973051.1:0-112267 GCF_036711695.1 Zophobas morio | reverse complement strand
ATCTGAGTGGCTTAAAAGTACAAGAAAACACTTCAAAAGTGACGTTTCTGAAGAATTTTAACAGTTTTCTTGTATCTACGAACGCCAGAATGCATAAAATTGACCTAAACGTCTCCTTTTCCTATTCTGAGTCGATTCTGCATGCTTTAAGTGTGTTTGGTGGCTCAGAACCATCAAAAAACGTTGAAATATAGTTCAAATTCAATAAAAATCGACAAAAATACAGTTTCTAGCTAAAATTTGATGGTTTCGTTGCACTTTCCGAGCCCGTAGGGTATCTGAGTGGCTTAAAAGTACAAGAAAACACTTCAAAAGTGACGTTTCTGAAGAATTTTAACAGTTTTCTTGTATCTACGAACGCCAGAATGCATAAAATTGACCTAAACGTCTGCTTTTCCTATTCTGAGTCGATTCTGCATGCTTTAAGTGTGTTTGGTGGCTCAGAACCATCAAAAAACGTTGAAATATAGTTCAAATTCAATAAAAATCGACAAAAATACAGTTTCTAGCTAAAATTTGATGGTTTCGTTGCACTTTCCGAGCCCGTAGGGTATCTGAGTGGCTTAAAAGTACAAGAAAACACTTCAAAAGTGACGTTTCTGAAGAATTTTAACAGTTTTCTTGTATCTACGAACGCCAGAATGCATAAAATTGACCTAAACGTCTCCTTTTCCTATTCTGAGTCGATTCTGCATGCTTTAAGTGTGTTTGGTGGCTCAGAACCATCAAAAACGTTGAAATATAGTTCAAATTCAATAAAAATCGACAAAAATACAGTTTCTAGCTAAAATTTGATGGTTTCGTTGCACTTTCCGAGCCCGTAGGGTATCTGAGTGGCTTAAAAGTACAAGAAAACACTTCAAAAGTGACGTTTCTGAAGAATTTTAACAGTTTTCTTGTATCTACGAACGCCAGAATGCATAAAATTGACCTAAACGTCTCCTTTTCCTATTCTGAGTCGATTCTGCATGCTTTAAGTGTGTTTGGTGGCTCAGAACCATCAAAAAACGTTGAAATATAGTTCAAATTCAATAAAAATCGACAAAAATACAGTTTCTAGCTAAAATTTGATGGTTTCGTTGCACTTTCCGAGCCCGTTGGGTATCTGAGTGGCTTAAAAGTACAAGAAAACACTTCAAAAGTGACGTTTCGGAAGAATTTTAACAGTTTTCTTGTATCTACGAACGCCAGAATGCATAAAATTGACCTAAACGTCTCCTTTTCCTATTCTGAGTCGATTCTGCATGCTTTAAGTGTGTTTGGTGGCTCAGAACCATCAAAAAACGTTGAAATATAGTTCAAATTCAATAAAAATCGACAAAAATACAGTTTCTAGCTAAAATTTGATGGTTTCGTTGCACTTTCCGAGCCCGTAGGGTATCTGAGTGGCTTAAAAGTACAAGAAAACACTTCAAAAGTGACGTTTCTGAAGAATTTTAACAGTTTTCTTGTATCTACGAACGCCAGAATGCATAAAATTGACCTAAACGTCTCCTTTTCCTATTCTGAGTCGATTCTGCATGCTTTAAGTGTGTTTGGTGGCTCAGAACCATCAAAGAACGTTGAAATATAGTTCAAATTCAATAAAAATCGACAAAAATACAGTTTCTAGCTAAAATTTGATGGTTTCGTTGCACTTTCCGAGCCCGTAGGGTATCTGAGTGGCTTAAAAGTACAAGAAAACACTTCAAAAGTGACGTTTCTGAAGAATTTTAACAGTTTTCTTGTATCTACGAACGCCTGAATGCATAAAATTGACCTAAACGTCTCCTTTTCCTATTCTGAGTCGATTCTGCATGCTTTAAGTGTGTTTGGTGGCTCAGAACCATCAAAAAACGTTGAAATATAGTTCAAATTCAATAAAAATCGACAAAAATACAGTTTCTAGCTAAAATTTGATGGTTTCGTTGCACTTTCCGAGCCCGTAGGGTATCTGAGTGGCTTAAAAGTACAAGAAAACACTTCAAAAGTGACGTTTCTGAAGAATTTTAACAGTTTTCTTGTATCTACGAACGCCAGAATGCATAAAATTGACCTAAACGTCTCCTTTTCTTATTCTGAGTCGATTCTGCATGCTTTAAGTGTGTTTGGTGGCTCAGAACCATCAAAAAACGTTGAAATATAGTTCAAATTCAATAAAAATCGACAAAAATACAGTTTCTAGCTAAAATTTGATGGTTTCGTTGCACTTTCCGAGCCCGTAGGGTATCTGAGTGGCTTAAAAGTACAAGAAAACACTTCAAAAGTGACGTTTCTGAAGAATTTTAACAGTTTTCTTGTATCTACGAACGCCAGAATGCATAAAATTGACCTAAACGTCTCCTTTTCCTATTCTGAGTCGATTCTGCATGCTTTAAGTGTGTTTGGTGGCTCAGAACCATCAAAAAACGTTGAAATATAGTTCAAATTCAATAAAAATCGACAAAAATACAGTTTCTAGCTAAAATTTGATGGTTTCGTTGCACTTTCCGAGCCCGTAGGGTATCTGAGTGGCTTAAAAGTACAAGAAAACACTTCAAAAGTGACGTTTCTGAAGAATTTTAACAGTTTTCTTGTATCTACGAACGCCAGAATGCATTGTAAGGAATGCGGTAGTGTCGAAAACACAAACGAAATGTTGCAATGTTAACAAACTGCCAACTTCCGTACATCCCTCTGGCGAAATCAGGTGGCATAATGTTTAGGTTAATGAAATAGTAGAGTTAGCAATATTTAGTTTATTTAAGGCGTGTGTATGAATTGGGAAAAAGGGAGAAGCAGAAGTAGTTATTGTTAGTGTAGTAAAGAACAGTGAAATAAAGATGTGAAAGTGAGTTGTTAGTATGTTTCCACCCTGGTAACCACCCATCAGGGGATTCATGGTAAACAGTGGTTATCACATGGCGATCCTGCTAACTCCTGGATTTGGAAAACTGGTTGAAAACTTGGTACCATAAAAGTGACAACATGGGGAAAACCGTGTCTAAAGACGGTACAGAAGAAGAGAACATTGTCGTGCAAGCAGGAAACAGTGGTGGCGTTTCAGCCACTGCGACAATTTCGACGTTCGAGATATTGGGGATCGTGACGTTTCTTGGATTGGTGGCGATGGTGGCGTTCCTCATCTATTTAAGATGCAAGAGAAAATTGGAGAAGAGGATTCGCAGGGAAATCGTCAAGAGTAGAGTCGACCTGGGAGAAGACCGCGTTTAAAATTAGTAAGCGAAAATTTTTTGTTTTGCTGTGTGCGCAAGTAGATTAACTAAGTACAAAGGGTAAATTAGGAATAATCTTTAGGAGATAGATAGTATTTTGAAGAATAGGTTAGCTAATATTAGGTTGGAAAACACTAGTGCGGAAAATTCAGTAAATATGACTGAAAAATTTGATTTGAAAGTTGCCTCTGGCTTGTTGCCACATATGGATAATTCGGAAGAGGTAACACTACGACTCATCGAAGGTATTGAGTTATATGATTCAATGTTAGAGAACGCAGGGAAACCATTGTTAACTATGTACGTGCTAAAAACTAAGTTGTCACAAAGTGCAAAGTTGCGATTAAACAAAACGTATCCGTCAAATTCAGATTTAATAAAAGATATGAGAGAAAAACTTATCGCGAAAAAATCTATATCGGGTTTATCGATGCAACTTTTTTCAGCCAAACAACGCAATAAATCGATACAAGACTTTGGTCGTGATATTGAAGAACTAATGTTAAATTTAACAATTGCACAGGCAGATGGAAATGATACCGCGAGCGGCATTTTAGCAAATACCAATGAAAAATTGGTGATTTCGGCATTTGCCAATGGGTTGCGAGACGAAAATCTTCGCCTAATCACCAGAGCGCGGGGATTTTCGACTCTTGCAGAAGCTATCAATGGTGCAGTTGAAGAGTCAAATTTCGTCAAAAATTCTGAGCAAGTATTCTATACGCGAGATCAGAATATGCGAGGACAGAATACGCGTGGTCGAAATAGTTTCGGAAATAGGCAAAGAAATTTCCGGGGTAATTTTCATTTTGGAAATAATCATGGAAATCGAAATGTTTATTTTGAACAAAATCGAAGTCAAACACGCGGAAGAAATAATTTCAGAAATTCGCATCGTCAGCGTAGTGGTGATAGCCGTGGTCGTGGGTCATATGCTGCGTCACATTCGCGACAACTAGGTCAGGCTTACCCAATAATTGAGAAAAAAGAACAAGAGATAGGATCTGCAGATGAGAATCAGTCAGAACAAAGTAGATTGCAGTTTTTTCGGGACTTCGAATGAGAATGATGAAGTTGTGCTTAGTATGAATGGGCTAAATTTTGTAAAAATGAGATATGGAATGAGTGAACTGAGATTGTTGGTAGACACAGGTGCATCTTTGAGTATAATTTTTAGGAGTAGTTTGACAGGAGATGAATGGATAGATGAAAGTACAAAAATAAAAATTGCCGGTATAGCAGGTACTACTTAGACAGTAGGAACCGCTGACATTGACATTGAGGTAGGTAAGGAAGTGTTGACGTATAAGTTTCGTGTAATGAATGAGTGTGAGTGTGAAATGGATGGAGTAATAGGAGCAGATTTCTTAGCTAAACATGGAGCTATGATAGACTACGAAAATTTTTTGCTTTACTTGACTAATGGAACAGGTAGAATATGTGTGAGTTTAGAGTCAAAATTTAACAACATAACTAAAATTCCTTCTAGATGTGAAACAATACAATATGTAGAAATTGAATGCGAGGAAGAATGTGTGATATTACCGGAAGAAGTTTGTAAGGGAGTTTTTGTTGCGAGTGCAGTAGTCAAACCGGGAAAATCGAAGGAAGTACCTATTAGAATCTTGAATACGAATGAAAGCGAAGTAATTTTGAGAAATTTTAGGCCAAAAGTAGATAAATTTGTGAATTATGAGTGTGTTGCATTCGAAGAAGTACCTTTATCTGTAAAGCGAGTAGATGAAGTCTTAGGGCAAATCAAATATGACATGTTAACATCGGAAGAGAAAACAGACATTGAAAAGATTTGTGCAAAATATGCTGATGTGTTTTATTTAGAAGGCGATCAGTGTACTGTTACGAATGTCTATAAACAAGCTATAAAAATTAAAAACGGAACTGCGCCAACGTATATTAAGCCTTATCGGTTGCCATATTCTCAGAAAACAGAGATAGGTAGACAAGTTAATAAAATGCTAGAGCAAGGGCTGATTGAACCAGCTAGTTCAGAGTGGTCAGCTCCACTTCTGATAGTACCGAAAAAATGCGACCCCACGGGTAATAAAAAATGGAGGATTGTTATCGATTATAGACAGCTTAATACAAAAATCGAACATGATAGATTTCCGTTGCCATGCATTGAAGAAATATTAGATGCTTTGTCGGGTGCCATTTATTTCACTCATCTGGATTTGTATCAAGGATACTATCAAGTTGAGTTGGATCCAGATTCGAGGCCGTGTACTGCCTTTACAACAGATCGAGGGCAATATCAAATGACTAGATTGCCAATGGGATTAAAAATTAGTCCAAATTCATTTTCACGTGCCATGACGATTGCTATGTCAGGATTGAATTACCAAAACTGCTTCATTTATCTTGATGATCTTATTGTTTTCGGAAATAATCTTCAAAATCATAACAAAAATTTAATCAAAGTTTTAGATCGTTTGAGGAAAGTAAATTTAAAGTTAAATCCAGCAAAGTGCGAATTTTTGAAAAAAGAAATTTTATATTTGGGTCATTTAATTTCGGCTAAGGGAGTCTCTCCAGATCCCGAGAAGGTACGTGTTATGCGGGCGTATCCCGTACCGAAGGATTCCAGTGAGACGAAGCGATTCGTAGCGTTTGCAAATTATTATCGTAAATTCATAAAAAAATTTGCAGAAATCGCGAAGCCATTAAATAATTTATCCAAAAAAGGAGTTAAATTCGAATGGTCTGAAGAATGCCAACAGGCTTTCGAAATACTCAAAACAGCTCTGATTAATCCACCTATTTTAGATTTTCCAGATTTTACTGAAAATAATAAATTCAAATTATGGACGGACGCGTCAAAATTTGCTGTAGGTGCAGTTTTGTGTAATAGCAACGGTAGACCAGTCGCATTTGCTAGCAGAGTTTTGAATAATGCGGAGCAGAGATATTGTACAATAGAGAAAGAGTTATTAGCTATTGTCTGGGCTGTTACTCGTTTTAGGCCATATTTATTCGGTAGACATTTCCAAATTTTCACCGATCATCGGCCTTTAGTCTATTTATTTGGCATGAATAACCCTTCAAGTCGATTAACAAAATTCAGATTGAAATTAGAAGAATACGATTTTACCGTAACACACGTGAAAGGAAAAGACAATGTTGTAGCGGACGCATTGTCTCGTGTAGAAATACATTCGAAAGATTTGGTCAGTTTATCTAACGATATAAACCAAACAATTTTTGTAACCACCCGAGCTCAAACGAAAGCGCTACAAAACGAACAGAATTCGTACGAAAGGTTGCCGAGTGCTAGGTCTGATCACCCTGGTATGGTAGAACTTTTGAAGATGCCTGAGCGTTACACAGAGCTTAAGTTTGTTGATGAAATAACGTTTAACAAAATCCACAAAAAGTATCGCGATACGAGTACAAAAACAAATGCCAGTACAAATATAAATACAAGTTCAAGGTTGAATAAAAATAAAAGTGAAAGAAAAGCAACTGTAATATTTGATGACGAATCAAATATAGTTTATTGCAACTATCGGGATCCTCGATCGACGACGTACTTAGGTAACACGTTGAGAGAACTGATTAAGACTTGCAAATTAAATAAAATTCCGGAATTATTAATAATTAAAGGTAATATTGAAAAACAGTTGTTTGATTATATAGTAGGGAAGTTATACGTTTTTCGTGAAGGTGGAGTAAAAATTAATGTTATCAGAAACCAGATAAACGTGACAAACAAAGAAACTAGAGTATTAATTTTAAACGATTTTCACATGCTACCAACAGGTGGACACGCGGGAGTCAACAGAATGTATAATAATATCAAAAAATATTATTTTTGGTCAGGTTTAAAGAAAGATGTTGAAAAATTCGTAGCAAAATGCAATGCGTGTCAGCGACATAAACATGCTGTCATAAAGAAACAACCACTAGAAATTACTACAACAGCATCGAGTTCTTTTCAAAAAGTTTTTCTTGACTTAGTAGGACCTTTACGTCCTGATAGTAATAATAATATATACATCTTAACTATTCAGTGCGAATTAACCAAATATGTAGAGTGCTATCCGATTCGAAATAAAGAAGCAGAGACCGTAGCCAAAGCTTTTGTTGAAAATTTTATTTTGCGTTTTGGTATTCCAAATTCGATAGTATCGGATCAAGGTACAGAATTTATGTCGGGAATATTCAAAGAAACTTGTAGGTTACTTTGTATACAGCAATTAAACGCTACAGCTTATCACCATCAGACGCTAGGTGCTTTGGAAAACTCTCATAAACATCTAGGCGCGTATTTGAGAATTCAAGCATCAGAAAATTGGGACACTTGGGGTTCTTGGGTGCCGTATTGGTGCTTTGCCTATAATAATACCGTACACACAGAAACTCGTTGTACGCCATACGAACTGGTATTTGGTAAAATCGCTCAACTGCCGTCTAATGTTACAACCAAAGTTGATCCTATGTATAATTTTGACGACTATCCAAAAGAGTTAAAGTACAGGTTACAAGTTGCTTGGGATGATGCACGATACAACTTAATACAGTCGAAGAGTCGTAGAAAAGAAAAATGTGATTTAGTTAGGGCGGAATTTAGTTTTAAGGAAGGTGATAAAGTGTTAATGCGGAACCCTTTGAGTGACAAAAGTGATGCGGTATACAAGGGACCATATGAAGTGATTAGTGACGAAGGTTCTAACGCCATAGTGAAAGTGAAAGACAAGCCAGTGCGTATTCACAAAGACAGACTGAAACTATATCGTAGTTAAGAACTGTAAAAAGCAAGGAACTATATAGTCATTAGCAAATTTCAAAATAATGTTATCAAAAGAAAAACATTCTTTTGTAATTCTAATAATAGATTCATGTTAAATAGTTAATAAAATTTAGCATAGGTTAACTGGGTAGGTTAGGTTACTATTATTAGTAAACAAATTTTTTTTTTCGCCCACCGGGAGAGGTGTAAGGAATGCGGTAGTGTCGAAAACACAAACGAAATGTTGCAATGTTAACAAACTGCCAACTTCCGTACATCCCTCTGGCGAAATCAGGTGGCATAATGTTTAGGTTAATGAAATAGTAGAGTTAGCAATATTTAGTTTATTTAAGGCGTGTGTATGAATTGGGAAAAAGGGAGAAGCAGAAGTAGTTATTGTTAGTGTAGTAAAGAACAGTGAAATAAAGATGTGAAAGTGAGTTGTTAGTATGTTTCCACCCTGGTAACCACCCATCAGGGGATTCATGGTAAACAGTGGTTATCACAGCATAAAATTGACCTAAACGTCTCCTTTTCCTATTCTGAGTCGATTCTGCATGCTTTAAGTGTGTTTGGTGGCTCAAAACCATCAAAAAACGTTGAAATATAGTTCAAATTCAATAAAAATCGACAAAAATACAGTTTCTAGCTAAAATTTGATGGTTTCGTTGCACTTTCCGAGCCCGTAGGGTATCTGAGTGGCTTAAAAGTACAAGAAAACACTTCAAAAGTGACGTTTCTGAAGAATTTTAACAGTTTTCTTGTATCTACGAACGCCAGAATGCATAAAATTGACCTAAACGTCTCCTTTTCCTATTCTGAGTCGATTCTGCATGCTTTAAGTGTGTTTGGTGGCTCAGAACCATCAAAAAACGTTGAAATATAGTTCAAATTCAATAAAAATCGACAAAAATACAGTTTCTAGCTAAAATTAGATGGTTTCGTTGCACTTTCCGAGCCCGTTGGGTATCTGAGTGGCTTAAAAGTACAAGAAAACACTTCAAAAGTGACGTTTCTGAAGAATTTTAACAGTTTTCTTGTATCTACGAACGCCAGAATGCATAAAATTGACCTAAACGTCTCCTTTTCCTATTCTGAGTCGATTCTGCATGCTTTAAGTGTGTTTGGTGGCTCAGAACCATCAAAAAACGTTGAAATATAGTTCAAATTCAATAAAAATCGACAAAAATACAGTTTCTAGCTAAAATTTGATGGTTTCGTTGCACTTTCCGAGCCCGTAGGGTATCTGAGTGGCTTAAAAGTACAAGAAAACACTTCAAAAGTGACGTTTCTGAAGAATTTTAACAGTTTTCTTGTATCTACGAACGCCAGAATGCATAAAATTGACCTAAACGTCTCCTTTTCCTATTCTGAGTCGATTCTGCATGCTTTAAGTGTGTTTGGTGGCTCAGAACCATCAAAAAACGTTGAAATATAGTTCAAATTCAATAAAAATCGACAAAAATACAGTTTCTAGCTAAAATTAGATGGTTTCGTTGCACTTTCCGAGCCCGTAGGGTATCTGAGTGGCTTAAAAGTACAAGAAAACACTTCAAAAGTGACGTTTCTGAAGAATTTTAACAGTTTTCTTGTATCTACGAACGCCAGAATGCATAAAATTGACCTAAACGTCTCCTTTTCCTATTCTGAGTCGATTCTGCATGCTTTAAGTGTGTTTGGTGGCTCAGAACCATCAAAAAACGTTGAAATATAGTTCAAATTCAATAAAAATCGACAAAAATACAGTTTCTAGCTAAAATTTGATGGTTTCGTTGCACTTTCCGAGCCCGTAGGGTATCTGAGTGGCTTAAAAGTACAAGAAAACACTTCAAAAGTGACGTTTCTGAAGAATTTTAACAGTTTTCTTGTATCTACGAACGCCAGAATGCATAAAATTGACCTAAACGTCTCCTTTTCCTATTCTGAGTCGATTCTGCATGCTTTAAGTGTGTTTGGTGGCTCAGAACCATCAAAAAACGTTGAAATATAGTTCAAATTCAATAAAAATCGACAAAAATACAGTTTCTAGCTAAAATTTGATGGTTTCGTTGCACTTTCCGAGCCCGTAGGGTATCTGAGTGGCTTAAAAGTACAAGAAAACACTTCAAAAGTGACGTTTCTGAAGAATTTTAACAGTTTTCTTGTATCTACGAACGCCAGAATGCATAAAATTGACCTAAACGTCTCCTTTTCCTATTCTGAGTCGATTCTGCATGCTTTAAGTGTGTTTGGTGGCTCAGAACCATCAAAAAACGTTGAAATATAGTTCAAATTCAATAAAAATCGACAAAAATACAGTTTCTAGCTAAAATTTGATGGTTTCGTTGCACTTTCCGAGCCCGTAGGGTATCTGAGTGGCTTAAAAGTACAAGAAAACACTTCAAAAGTGACGTTTCTGAAGAATTTTAACAGTTTTCTTGTATCTACGAACGCCAGAATGCATAAAATTGACCTAAACGTCTCCTTTTCCTATTCTGAGTCGATTCTGCATGCTTTAAGTGTGTTTGGTGGCTCAGAACCATCAAAAAACGTTGAAATATAGTTCAAATTTAATAAAAATCTACAAAAATACAGTTTCTAGCTAAAATTTGATGGTTTCGTTGCACTTTCCGAGCCCGTAGGGTATCTGAGTGGCTTAAAAGTACAAGAAAACACTTCAAAAGTGACGTTTCTGAAGAATTTTAACAGTTTTCTTGTATCTACGAACGCCAGAATGCATAAAATTGACCTAAACGTCTCCTTTTCCTATTCTGAGTCGATTCTGCATGCTTTAAGTGTGTTTGGTGGCTCAGAACCATCAAAAAACGTTGAAATATAGTTCAAATTCAATAAAAATCGACAAAAATACAGTTTCTAGCTAAAATTTGATGGTTTCGTTGCACTTTCCGAGCCCGTAGGGTATCTGAGTGGCTTAAATGTACAAGAAAACACTTCAAAAGTGACGTTTCTGAAGAATTTTAACAGTTTTCTTGTATCTACGAACGCCAGAATGCATAAAATTGACCTAAACGTCTCCTTTTCCTATTCTGAGTCGATTCTGCATGCTTTAAGTGTGTTTGTTGGCTCAGAACCATCAAAAAACGTTGAAATATAGTTCAAATTCAATAAAAATCGACAAAAATACAGTTTCTAGCTAAAATTTGATGGTTTCGTTGCACTTTCCGAGCCCGTAGGGTATCTGAGTGGCTTAAAAGTACAAGAAAACACTTCAAAAGTGACGTTTCTGAAGAATTTTAACAGTTTTCTTGTATCTACGAACGCCAGAATGCATAAAATTGACCTAAACGTCTCCTTTTCCTATTCTGGGTCGATTCTGCATGCTTTAAGTGTGTTTGGTGGCTCAGAACCATCAAAAAACGTTGAAATATAGTTCAAATTCAATAAAAATCGACAAAAATACAGTTTCTAGCTAAAATTTGATGGTTTTGTTGCACTTTCCGAGCCCGTAGGGTTTCTGAGTGGCTTAAAAGTACAAGAAAACACTTCAAAAGTGACGTTTCTGAAGAATTTTAACAGTTTTCTTGTATCTACGAACGCCAGAATGCATAAAATTGACCTAAACGTCTCCTTTTCCTATTCTGAGTCGATTCTGCATGCTTTAAGTGTGTTTGGTGGCTCAGAACCATCAAAAAACTTTGAAATATAGTTCAAATTCAATAAAAATCGACAAAAATACAGTTTCTAGCTAAAATTTGATGGTTTCGTTGCACTTTCCGAGCCCGTAGGGTATCTGAGTGTCTTAAAAGTACAAGAAAACACTTCAAAAGTGACGTTTCTGAAGAATTTTAACAGTTTTCTTGTATCTACGAACGCCAGAATGCATAAAATTGACCTAAACGTCTCCTTTTCCTATTCTGAGTCGATTCTGCATACTTTAAGTGTGTTTGGTGGCTCAGAACCATCAAAAAACGTTGAAATATAGTTCAAATTCAATAAAAATCGACAAAAATACAGTTTCTAGCTAAAATTTGATGGTTTCGTTGCACTTTCCGAGCCCGTAGGGTATCTGAGTGGCTTAAAAGTACAAGAAAACACTTCAAAAGTGACGTTTCTGAAGAATTTTAACAGTTTTCTTGTATCTACGAACGCCAGAATGCATAAAATTGACCTAAACGTCTCCTTTTCCTATTCTGAGTCGATTCTGCATGCTTTAAGTGTGTTTGGTGGCTCAGAACCATCAAAAAACGTTGAAATATAGTTCAAATTCAATAAAAATCGACAAAAATACAGTTTCTAGCTAAAATTTGATGGTTTCGTTGCACTTTCCGAGCCCGTAGGGTATCTGAGTGGCTTAAAAGTACAAGAAAACACTTCAAAAGTGACGTTTCTGAAGAATTTTAACAGTTTTCTTGTATCTAGGAACGTCAGAATGCATAAAATTGACCTAAACGTCTCCTTTTCCTATTCTGAGTCGATTCTGCATGCTTTAAGTGTGTTTGGTGGCTCAGAACCATCAAAAAACGTTGAAATATAATTCAAATTCAATAAAAATCGACAAAAATACAGTTTCTAGCTAAAATTTGATGGTTTCGTTGCACTTTCCGAGCCCGTAGGCTATCTGAGTGGCTTAAAAGTACAAGAAAACACTTCAAAAGTGACGTTTCTGAAGAATTTTAACAGTTTTCTTGTATCTACGAACGCCAGAATGCATAAAATTGACCTAAACGTCTCCTTTTCCTATTCTGAGTCGATTCTGCATGCTTTAAGTGTGTTTGGTGGCTCAGAACCATCAAAAAACGTTGAAATATAGTTCAAATTCAATAAAAATCGACAAAAATACAGTTTCTAGCTAAAATTTGATGGTTTCGTTGCACTTTCCGAGCCCGTCGGGCATCTGAGTGGCTTAAAAGTACAAGAAAACACTTCAAAAGTGACGTTTCTGAAGAATTTTAACAGTTTTCTTGTATCTACGAACGCCAGAATGCATAAAATTGACCTAAACGTCTCCTTTTCCTATTCTGAGTCGATTCTGCATGCTTTAAGTGTGTTTGGTGGCTCAGAACCATCAAAAAACGTTGAAATATAGTTCAAATTCAATAAAAATCGACAAAAATACAGTTTCTAGCTAAAATTTGATGGTTTCGTTGCACTTTCCGAGCCCGTAGGGTATCTGAGTGGCTTAAAAGTACAAGAAAACACTTCAAAAGTGACGTTTCTGAAGAATTTTAACAGTTTTCTTGTATCTACGAACGCCAGAATGCATAAAATCGACCTAAACGTCTCCTTTTCCTATTCTGAGTCGATTCTGCATGCTTTAAGTGTGTTTGGTGGCTCAGAACCATCAAAAAACGTTGAAATATAGTTCAAATTCAATAAAAATCGACAAAAATACAGTTTCTAGCTAAAATTTGATGGTTTCGTTGCACTTTCCGAGCCCGTAGGGTATCTGAGTGGCTTAAAAGTACAAGAAAACACTTCAAAAGTGACGTTTCTGAAGAATTTTAACAGTTTTCTTGTATCTACGAACGCCAGAATGCATAAAATTGACCTAAACGTCTCCTTTTCCTATTCTGAGTCAATTCTGCATGCTTTAAGTGTGTTTGGTGGCTCAGAACCATCAAAAAACGTTGAAATATAGTTCAAATTCAATAAAAATCGACAAAAATACAGTTTCTAGCTAAAATTTGATGGTTTCGTTGCACTTTCCGAGCCCGTAGGGTATCTGAGTGGCTTAAAAGTACAAGAAAACACTTCAAAAGTGACGTTTCTGAAGAATTTTAACAGTTTTCTTGTATCTACGAACGCCAGAATGCATAAAATTGACCTAAACGTCTCCTTTTCCTATTCTGAGTCGATTCTGCATGCTTTAAGTGTGTTTGGTGGCTCAGAACCATCGAAAAACGTTGAAATATAGTTCAAATTCAATAAAAATCGACAAAAATACAGTTTCTAGCTAAAATTTGATGGTTTCGTTGCACTTTCCGAGCCCGTAGGGTATCTGAGTGGCTTAAAAGTACAAGAAAACACTTCAAAAGTGACGTTTCTGAAGAATTTTAACAGTTTTCTTGTATCTACGAACGCCAGAATGCATAAAATTGACCTAAACGTCTCCTTTTCCTATTCTGAGTCGATTCTGCATGCTTTAAGTGTGTTTGGTGGCTCAGAACCATCAAAAAACGTTGAAATATAGTTCAATTTCAATAAAAATCGACAAAAATACAGTTTCTAGCTAAAATTTGATGGTTTCGTTGCACTTTCCGAGCCCGTAGGGTATCTGAGTGGCTGAAAAGTACAAGAAAACACTTCAAAAGTGACGTTTCTGAAGAATTTTAACAGTTTTCTTGTATCTACGAACGCCAGAATGCATAAAATTGACCTAAACGTCTCCTTTTCCTATTCTGAGTCGATTCTGCATGCTTTAAGTGTGTTTGGTGGCTGAGAACCATCAAAAAACGTTGAAATATAGTTCAAATTCAATAAAAATCGACAAAAATACAGTTTCTAGCTAAAATTTTATGGTTTCGTTGCACTTTCCGAGCCCGTAGGGTATCTGAGTGGGTTAAAAGTACAAGAAAACACTTCAAAAGTGACGTTTCTGAAGAATTTTAACAGTTTTCTTGTATCTACGAACGCCAGAATGCATAAATTTGACCTAAATGTCTCCTTTTCCTATTCTGAGTCGATTCTGCATGCTTTAAGTGTGTTTGGTGGCTCAGAACCATCAAAAAACGTTGAAATATAGTTCAAATTCAATAAAAATCGACAAAAATACAGTTTCTAGCTAAAATTTGATGGTTTCGTTGCACTTTCCGAGCCCGTAGGGTATCTGAGTGGCTTAAAGGTACAAGAAAACACTTCAAAAGTGACGTTTCTGAAGAATTTTAACAGTTTTCTTGTATCTACGAACGCCAGAATGCATAAAATTGACCTAAACGTCTCCTTTTCCTATTCTGAGTCGATTCTGCATGCTTTAAGTGTGTTTGGTGGCTCAGAACCATCAAAAAACGTTGAAATATAGTTCAAATTCAATAAAAATCGACAAAAATACAGTTTCTAGCTAAAATTTGATGGTTTCGTTGCACTTTCCGAGTCCGTAGGGTGTCTGAGTGGCTTAAAAGTACAAGAAAACACTTCAAAAGTGACGTTTCTGAAGAATTTTAACAGTTTTCTTGTATCTACGAACGCCAGAATGCATAAAATTGACCTAAACGTCTCCTTTTCCTATTCTGAGTCGATTCTGCATGCTTTAAGTGTGTTTGGTGGCTCAGAACCATCAAAAAACGTTGAAATATAGTTCAAATTCAATAAAAATCGACAAAAATGCAGTTTCTAGCTAAAATTTGATGGTTTCGTTGCACTTTCCGAGCCCGTAGGGTATCTGAGTGGCTTAAAAGTACAAGAAAACACTTCAAAAGTGACGTTTCTGAAGAATTTTAACAGTTTTCTTGTATCTACGAACGCCAGAATGCATAAAATTGACCTAAACGTCTCCTTTTCCTATTCTGAGTCGATTTTGCATGCTTTAAGTGTGTTTGGTGGCTCAGAACCATCAAAAAACGTTGAAATATAGTTCAAATTCAATAAAAATCGACAAAAATACAGTTTCTAGCTAAAATTTGATGGTTCCGTTGCACTTTCCGAGCCCGTAGGGTATCTGAGTGGCTTAAAAGTACAAGAAAACACTTCAAAAGTGACGTTTCTGAAGAATTTTAACAGTTTTCTTGTATCTACGAACACCAGAATGCATAAAATTGACCTAAACGTCTCCTTTTCCTATTCTGAGTCGATTCTGCATGCTTTAAGTGTGTTTGGTGGCTCAGAACCATCAAAAAACGTTGAAATATAGTTCAAATTCAATAAAAATCGACAAAAATACAGTTTCTAGCTAAAATTTGATGGTTTCGTTGCACTTTCCGAGCCCGTAGGGTATCTGAGTGGCTTAAAAGTACAAGAAAACACTTCAAAAGTGACTTTTCTGAAGAATTTTAACAGTTTTCTTGTATCTACGAACGCCAGAATGCATAAAATTGACCTAAACGTCTCCTTTTCCTATTCTGAGTCGATTCTGCATGCTTTAAGTGTGTTTGGTGGCTCAGAACCATCAAAAAACTTTGAAATATAGTTCAATTTCAATAAAAATCGACAAAAATACAGTTTCTAGCTAAAATTTGATGGTTTCGTTGCACTTTCCGAGCCCGTAGGGTATCTGAGTGGCTTAAAAGTACAAGAAAACACTTCAAAAGTGACGTTTCTGAAGAATTTTAACAGTTTTCTTGTATCTACGAACGCCAGAATGCATAAAATTGACCTAAACGTCTCCTTTTCCTATTCTGAGTCGATTCTGCATGCTTTAAGTGTGTTTGGTGGCTGAGAACCATCAAAAAACGTTGAAATATAGTTCAAATTCAATAAAAATCGACAAAAATACAGTTTCTAGCTAAAATTTTATGGTTTCGTTGCACTTTCCGAGCCCGTAGGGTATCTGAGTGGCTTAAAAGTACAAGAAAACACTTCAAAAGTGACGTTTCTGAAGAATTTTAACAGTTTTCTTGTATCTACGAACGCCAGAATGCATAAAATCGACCTAAACGTCTCCTTTTCCTATTCTGAGTCGATTCTGCATGCTTTAAGTGTGTTTGGTGGCTCAGAACCATCAAAAAACGTTGAAATATAGTTCAAATTCAATAAAAATCGACAAAAATACAGTTTCTAGCTAAAATTTGATGGTTTCGTTGCACTTTCCGAGCCCGTAGGGTATCTGAGTGGCTTAAAAGTACAAGAAAACACTTCAAAAGTGACGTTTCTGAAGAATTTTAACAGTTTTCTTGTATCTACGAACGCCAGAATGCATAAAATTGACCCAAACGTCTCCTTTTCCTATTCTGAGTCAATTCTGCATGCTTTAAGTGTGTTTGGTGGCTCAGAACCATCAAAAAACGTTGAAATATAGTTCAAATTCAATAAAAATCGACAAAAATACAGTTTCTAGCTAAAATTTGATGGTTTCGTTGCACTTTCCGAGCCCGTAGGGTATCTGAGTGGCTTAAAAGTACAAGAAAACACTTCAAAAGTGACGTTTCTGAAGAATTTTAACAGTTTTCTTGTATCTACGAACGCCAGAATGCATAAAATTGACCTAAACGTCTCCTTTTCCTATTCTGAGTCGATTCTGCATGCTTTAAGTGTGTTTGGTGGCTCAGAACCATCGAAAAACGTTGAAATATAGTTCAAATTCAATAAAAATCGACAAAAATACAGTTTCTAGCTAAAATTTGATGGTTTCGTTGCACTTTCCGAGCCCGTAGGGTATCTGAGTGGCTTAAAAGTACAAGAAAACACTTCAAAAGTGACGTTTCTGAAGAATTTTAACAGTTTTCTTGTATCTACGAACGCCAGAATGCATAAAATTGACCTAAACGTCTCCTTTTCCTATTCTGAGTCGATTCTGCATGCTTTAAGTGTGTTTGGTGGCTCAGAACCATCAAAAAACGTTGAAATATAGTTCAATTTCAATAAAAATCGACAAAAATACAGTTTCTAGCTAAAATTTGATGGTTTCGTTGCACTTTCCGAGCCCGTAGGGTATCTGAGTGGCTGAAAAGTACAAGAAAACACTTCAAAAGTGACGTTTCTGAAGAATTTTAACAGTTTTCTTGTATCTACGAACGCCAGAATGCATAAAATTGACCTAAACGTCTCCTTTTCCTATTCTGAGTCGATTCTGCATGCTTTAAGTGTGTTTGGTGGCTGAGAACCATCAAAAAACGTTGAAATATAGTTCAAATTCAATAAAAATCGACAAAAATACAGTTTCTAGCTAAAATTTTATGGTTTCGTTGCACTTTCCGAGCCCGTAGGGTATCTGAGTGGGTTAAAAGTACAAGAAAACACTTCAAAAGTGACGTTTCTGAAGAATTTTAACAGTTTTCTTGTATCTACGAACGCCAGAATGCATAAATTTGACCTAAACGTCTCCTTTTCCTATTCTGAGTCGATTCTGCATGCTTTAAGTGTGTTTGGTGGCTCAGAACCATCAAAAAACGTTGAAATATAGTTCAAATTCAATAAAAATCGACAAAAATACAGTTTCTAGCTAAAATTTGATGGTTTCGTTGCACTTTCCGAGCCCGTAGGGTATCTGAGTGGCTTAAAGGTACAAGAAAACACTTCAAAAGTGACGTTTCTGAAGAATTTTAACAGTTTTCTTGTATCTACGAACGCCAGAATGCATAAAATTGACCTAAACGTCTCCTTTTCCTATTCTGAGTCGATTCTGCATGCTTTAAGTGTGTTTGGTGGCTCAGAACCATCAAAAAACGTTGAAATATAGTTCAAATTCAATAAAAATCGACAAAAATACAGTTTCTAGCTAAAATTTGATGGTTTCGTTGCACTTTCCGAGTCCGTAGGGTGTCTGAGTGGCTTAAAAGTACAAGAAAACACTTCAAAAGTGACGTTTCTGAAGAATTTTAACAGTTTTCTTGTATCTACGAACGCCAGAATGCATAAAATTGACCTAAACGTCTCCTTTTCCTATTCTGAGTCGATTCTGCATGCTTTAAGTGTGTTTGGTGGCTCAGAACCATCAAAAAACGTTGAAATATAGTTCAAATTCAATAAAAATCGACAAAAATGCAGTTTCTAGCTAAAATTTGATGGTTTCGTTGCACTTTCCGAGCCCGTAGGGTATCTGAGTGGCTTAAAAGTACAAGAAAACACTTCAAAAGTGACGTTTCTGAAGAATTTTAACAGTTTTCTTGTATCTACGAACGCCAGAATGCATAAAATTGACCTAAACGTCTCCTTTTCCTATTCTGAGTCGATTTTGCATGCTTTAAGTGTGTTTGGTGGCTCAGAACCATCAAAAAACGTTGAAATATAGTTCAAATTCAATAAAAATCGACAAAAATACAGTTTCTAGCTAAAATTTGATGGTTTCGTTGCACTTTCCGAGCCCGTAGGGTATCTGAGTGGCTTAAAAGTACAAGAAAACACTTCAAAAGTGACGTTTCTGAAGAATTTTAACAGTTTTCTTGTATCTACGAACACCAGAATGCATAAAATTGACCTAAACGTCTCCTTTTCCTATTCTGAGTCGATTCTGCATGCTTTAAGTGTGTTTGGTGGCTCAGAACCATCAAAAAACGTTGAAATATAGTTCAAATTCAATAAAAATCGACAAAAATACAGTTTCTAGCTAAAATTTGATGGTTTCGTTGCACTTTCCGAGCCCGTAGGGTATCTGAGTGGCTTAAAAGTACAAGAAAACACTTCAAAAGTGACGTTTCTGAAGAATTTTAACAGTTTTCTTGTATCTACGAACGCCAGAATGCATAAAATTGACCTAAACGTCTCCTTTTCCTATTCTGAGTCGATTCTGCATGCTTTAAGTGTGTTTGGTGGCTCAGAACCATCAAAAAACGTTGAAATATAGTTCAATTTCAATAAAAATCGACAAAAATACAGTTTCTAGCTAAAATTTGATGGTTTCGTTGCACTTTCCGAGCCCGTAGGGTATCTGAGTGGCTTAAAAGTACAAGAAAACACTTCAAAAGTGACGTTTCTGAAGAATTTTAACAGTTTTCTTGTATCTACGAACGCCAGAATGCATAAAATTGACCTAAACGTCTCCTTTTCCTATTCTGAGTCGATTCTGCATGCTTTAAGTGTGTTTGGTGGCTGAGAACCATCAAAAAACGTTGAAATATAGTTCAAATTCAATAAAAATCGACAAAAATACAGTTTCTAGCTAAAATTTTATGGTTTCGTTGCACTTTCCGAGCCCGTAGGGTATCTGAGTGGCTTAAAAGTACAAGAAAACACTTCAAAAGTGACGTTTCTGAAGAATTTTAACAGTTTTCTTGTATCTACGAACGCCAGAATGCATAAATTTGACCTAAACGTCTCCTTTTCCTATTCTGAGTCGATTCTGCATGCTTTAAGTGTGTTTGGTGGCTCAGAACCATCAAAAAACGTTGAAATATAGTTCAAATTCAATAAAAATCGACAAAAATACAGTTTCTAGCTAAAATTTGATGGTTTCGTTGCACTTTCCGAGCCCGTAGGGTATCTGAGTGGCTTAAAGGTACAAGAAAACACTTCAAAAGTGACGTTTCTGAAGAATTTTAACAGTTTTCTTGTATCTACGAACGCCAGAATGCATAAAATTGACCTAAACGTCTCCTTTTCCTATTCTGAGTCGATTCTGCATGCTTTAAGTGTGTTTGGTGGCTCAGAACCATCAAAAAACGTTGAAATATAGTTCAAATTCAATAAAAATCGACAAAAATACAGTTTCTAGCTAAAATTTGATGGTTTCGTTGCACTTTCCGAGTCCGTAGGGTGTCTGAGTGGCTTAAAAGTACAAGAAAACACTTCAAAAGTGACGTTTCTGAAGAATTTTAACAGTTTTCTTGTATCTACGAACGCCAGAATGCATAAAATTGACCTAAACGTCTCCTTTTCCTATTCTGAGTCGATTCTGCATGCTTTAAGTGTGTTTGGTGGCTCAGAACCATCAAAAAACGTTGAAATATAGTTCAAATTCAATAAAAATCGACAAAAATACAGTTTCTAGCTAAAATTTGATGGTTTCGTTGCACTTTCCGAGCCCGTAGGGTATCTGAGTGGCTTAAAAGTACAAGAAAACACTTCAAAAGTGACGTTTCTGAAGAATTTTAACAGTTTTCTTGTATCTACGAACGCCAGAATGCATAAAATTGACCTAAACGTCTCCTTTTCCTATTCTGAGTCGATTTTGCATGCTTTAAGTGTGTTTGGTGGCTCAGAACCATCAAAAAACGTTGAAATATAGTTCAAATTCAATAAAAATCGACAAAAATACAGTTTCTAGCTAAAATTTGATGGTTTCGTTGCACTTTCCGAGCCCGTAGGGTATCTGAGTGGCTTAAAAGTACAAGAAAACACTTCAAAAGTGACGTTTCTGAAGAATTTTAACAGTTTTCTTGTATCTACGAACACCAGAATGCATAAAATTGACCTAAACGTCTCCTTTTCCTATTCTGAGTCGATTCTGCATGCTTTAAGTGTGTTTGGTGGCTCAGAACCATCAAAAAACGTTGAAATATAGTTCAAATTCAATAAAAATCGACAAAAATACAGTTTCTAGCTAAAATTTGATGGTTTCGTTGCACTTTCCGAGCCCGTAGGGTATCTGAGTGGCTTAAAAGTACAAGAAAACACTTCAAAAGTGACGTTTGTGAAGAATTTTAACAGTTTTCTTGTATCTACGAACGCCAGAATGCATAAAATTGACCTAAACTTCTCCTTTTCCTATTCTGAGTCGATTCTGCATGCTTTAAGTGTGTTTGGTGGCTCAGAACCATCAAAAAACGTTGAAATATAGTTCAAATTCAATAAAAATCGACAAAAATACAGTTTCTAGCTAAAATTTGATGGTTTCGTTGCACTTTCCGAGCCCGTAGGGTATCTGAGTGGCTTAAAAGTACAAGAAAACACTTCAAAAGTGACGTTTCTGAAGAATTTTAACAGTTTTCTTGTATCTACGAACGCCAGAATGCATAAAATTGACCTAAACGTCTCCTTTTCCTATTGTGAGTCGATTCTGCATGCTTTAAGTGTGTTTGGTGGCTCAGAACCATCAAAACACGTTGAAATATAGTTCAAATTCAATAAAAATCGACAAAAATACAGTTTCTAGCTAAAATTTGATGGTTTCGTTGCACTTTCCGAGCCGGTAGGGTATCTGAGTGGCTTAAAAGTACAAGAAAACACTTCAAAAGTGACGTTTCTGAAGAATTTTAACAGTTTTCTTGTATCTACGAACGCCAGAATGCATAAAATTGACCTAAACGTCTCCTTTTCCTATTCTGAGTCGATTCTGCATGCTTTAAGTGTGTTTGGTGGCTCAGAACCATCAAAAAACGTTGAAATATATTTCAAATTCAATAAAAATCGACAAAAATACAGTTTCTAGCTAAAATTTGATGGTTTCGTTGTACTTTCCGAGCCCGTAGGGTATATGAGTGGCTTAAAAGTACAAGAAAACACTTCAAAAGTGACGTTTCTGAAGAATTTTAACAGTTTTCTTGTATCTACGAACGCCAGAATGCATAAAATTGACCTAAACGTCTCCTTTTCCTATTCTGAGTCGATTCTGCATGCTTTAAGTGTGTTTGGTGGCTCAGAACCATCAAAAAACGTTGAAATATAGTTCAAATTCAATAAAAATCGACAAAAATACAGTTTCTAGCTAAAATTTGGTCGAATACTGAACTAGTAATGTCTGTAGGAAAGAATGGTAATAGTGATAATGTAGTAAACAATGCTGGTAGTGAAAACAAAGTTGATTCTTCTCCGACTAATGTTGGTGCTGTTACCACTTATGCTACTAAGTTAGCTGCTGCAGGATCTCAATCGAAGGTAATGATTAAACCTAAAACTGCGCAAAAAGCTTTGCAAACACAGGAAGATTTACTGCGTAGTGTTAATTTAGTGCAAGAAAATATTTGTGTTACAAACTCAAAAAAAACTAAAGATGGAGGTATTATTGTAGGTTGTAATGATAAAGAAAATTCAAAAAGGCTTAAACAAATTGCTTCTAACAAATTATCTAAAGACTATGATGTATTTGTAATGAGATCTGCATTTCCTAAGATTAGGGTTGTAGGCATTCCGTCTTGTATCGACAAGCAGTCTTTATTGGATTATCTGAAGTTGCAAAATCTTGATTTATTTGCTGACTCAACAGAGTATCGTTTGCTACGTTTATGGGCATTGAGAAAGAATAATAAAATATATCAGGCCACAATACAACTTGATTTAGGTACATATCAGAAAGTAATGAAATCTGGTGGTATATTGGTAGGATTAAACATCTGTAAAGTATATGATGATACCAACGTTAGTCGTTGTTTTCAGTGCAATGGGTTCAGTCACACCAAAATTAGATGCCCAAGACCTACAATATGCCCAATATGTGCAAAGCAGCATGATGTCAGTACTTGTAAGTCTCAGATTAAAAAATGCATTAATTGTCAGAACTTAAGAAATGTTCACGGCTTTGATGTTGAAATAAATCATCCAGCGTTTGACTATAATAATTGCTTTGCGTTTAAATTTGCTCAAGCTAAGTTGAGAAACGTTATCTTTGCTGAACCTGTAAAGTTAGATTTTAAAAAAATTCCTAATTTTAAGCCTGCCATAAATGAGATATCTCATAGACCTGATATCGCTCAATCTGTAATGCTTGAAAGTCCATCGGATTGTTTAGCTCCAACAACTACTTTACTCAAGGATGCTCAAATTATTGATGCTCACTCATCTAAAACAAATAACACTAATTGTACTATAACATCTAATCGTTTTGCGCCTCTGTCTGATTCTAAAAGTAATTTTTTAGAAAATCGTTAAATAGATCTTTAAAAAGTGTCGACACTCCGCACCAAACAAAAGTTTTGCGCTGCGCTTATCAGAATGTTAGAGGACTTAGAACCAAATCTACTGAATTTTTTAATAACGTTGCGTCTTCTAAATTTGATATTATAGCGATTTCTGAAACTTGGGCTACTGAAAGCATTTTTAGCAGCGAACTATTTCCTTCTGACTATTTAGTTTATCGGAAAGACCGCTGTTTAACAAATAGTAGGGTTTCAAGAGGAGGAGGTGTTCTCCTGGCTGTTGACACTTCTTTACGTTCATCTGCCCTGAATTTTTCTTCAGTAACTGAAAAAATTCCTATCATTGACATTGTAGGTGTAAAATTAATAGTCAAGCATCATGGCGCAATTTTTATAATTGTTGTTTATATACCGCCAGCAATTTCTTTGATCACATGGAGTTGTTCTTTGAAGCGTTTAATTCATGGAGCAATTTTTCAGATTCTGATGATGTAGTAATACTTGGTGACTTCAATGTTTCTGGTTTTATGGACGGCTCTACTGATAATTTCAGCATTTTACTAAACAACTTTCAAGAATTTCAAAATTTGCAACAATATAATCGTTTACGTAATTACTATAATCGTATTTTAGATTTAGTATTTTCCAAAAATATGACGTGCGATGTTTCTCTACTACTGTCACCGTTTGTTAAAGAGGATCGTCATCACCCGAGCTTACATATTAGTTTACCTTTAAAAAAGGGGGCCGTCTCTTATTTTTACATGAATAAGCAATCGGAATGTTTTAATTTTAAAAAAGCTAACTTTCAGCGAATGTATGACTTGTTTTTACATACTGATTGGTCTACTTTGTATAAATCTGTGGTTGTTGATGATGCATGTTTGATATTTTATGAACTGTTAAATGGTATCTTTGAAGAAACTGTTCCTAAATCACGCATTAAATCTAAACGGCGGCGTTATCCGCCATGGTTTAATCCAGAAATTATTTCGGTATTAAAAAATAAGCAAATTGCATTTGAGCAATACAAGATATTAAAAACAATCGAAGCCTATGAGGAATTTAAGTTTTATCGTTCTTACTGCAAACAGGCCATATGTAATTCCTACAAGGAATACATTTCTAATATTGAAAATGATCTCCACCATGATCCAAAACGTTTTTGGGGTTTTATCCAAAATAAAAAAGGTACCTCACGAATTCCTGCTTCTATGAATTACATCAATCAAAATTTGGAAGAGCCTAATCTCATTGTAAATGCTTTTGCGGATTATTTCAATTCCGTCTATGTTCCATCTAACTCGTGTATTAACACCGATGACTTTAATTTTAGTAATTCTGGTTGTGTTTCCCTCCCTCATATTTCGGATGATGACGTTCTTGGTGCGTTAAAAAGCGCAAAAAATACTTTTACAATGGGACCCGATGGAATTCCTAGTTTTTTGCTAAAAGATTGCGCCATAGCTTTCGTTGAACCACTGAAATACTTGTTCAACTTAATATTAAAAACGTCCACCTTTCCTACGATGTGGAAGTCGGCTACAATTTGTCCAGTTCATAAAAAAGGTGATAAATCAGATATAATGAATTATCGACCGATATCATTACTCTGTAATTTTTCGAAGATTTTTGAGACTTTATTGTACAAGTACATCTATTCGGCAGTAAAACCCTACATTAGCCCTCTACAACACGGATTTTGTGAAAAGCGCTCCACCATGACTAACTTGGTCTGTTTCGCACAATTTACTGCAGAAGCAATTAATGATAGAAAGCAAGTTGACACAGTATATCTGGATTTTCAAAAGGCGTTCGATCAAATCGATCACTGCATTTTATTACAGAAGCTAAAATCGTTTGGATTTGTGGATTCACTCATTAACCTATTTGAATCGTATTTGCTAAATAGAAACCAGTGCGTTAGATATCGATGTTATACGTCCAAATATATATATCCTAGTTCTGGTGTGCCCCAAGGGTCAAATTTGGGCCCTTTACTATTTTTATTGTTTGTCAACGACATCACAAATGTTGTATCTTCGGATGGTTTACTATTTGCTGATGACTATAAGGTTTATAAATGCATAAGTTCCATCAAAGACTGTGTTGATCTACAAGAGGACCTTGATAAACTCTCTCAATGGTGCCAAAGAAATCGTCTGTTTTTAAATCTTCTAAAATGTGTAGTTATATCGTACTCTCGCAAGCACACACCTATTTACTTCCAGTATAATATCAATAATACTAATTTAAAACGAAACGATACTGTAACTGACCTTGGAATTTTATTTGATGCAAAGTTCACCTTTGTTGCACACATTAATAATATTGTGGCCAAAGCGCAGAAAACTTATGGGTTCATTTATAGAAATGGTAAGGATTTTACTAAGATTCAGACTCTGAAAACTTTATTCTTTGCACTGGTTAGATCTCAGTTAGAGTATGGTTCGCTTATTTGGAACCCAGTCTATCAGGTCCATATTAAGCATATTGAATCTGTTCAACGTTCATTTCTAAAGTTCCTCTCATTTTGTGAAGATGGAGTGTATCCTCCAAGAGGTTTTAATCATATTCAACTTCTGAACAAATTTTATATTAATTCTTTGCAAACAAGAAGAATTATATCTGGAGTACGATTCATTATACATCTAATTAACTACAAAATCGACTGTATGTGGTTATTGGGCAAGTTAAATTTCTTGATACCTAAATACAACTCGCGTCAACACAATGCATTTTACTGTCCCCCATGTTATAGTAACACCCTTGTTAAATCTCCAGTTGTATCTAGTTGCAAAGCTTGTAATAGGATACTTCATTATTGTGACCTTACTGACAACATCTCAATTATTACAAAGAAAATAGTAACAATATATGGCACGTGATGACCTCTTGCGTTTTTGCGTTTTGTTTTTTTTCTTATTGGATTTTTTTTTCTTGTTTTGTTTTGTTTTTGTCTCTCTATCCCTATTACATTTCTCTGCGTATGTCTCTGATTGTTTTGGTAAATTAATGAATTTTATATATTACTAATGGTCTTTTTTTTCATTTTTCTTATTATTTTTTTTTTTTTTTTCATTATTATTATTTTTTTTTTCCCTGTAATTGGGTTTACCCCGTTGGGAATTTTTCAATAATAATAATAAAAAAAAAAAAAAAAAAAAAAAAAAAAAAAAAAAAAAAAAGTTACCTTTGGTTGTTCGTAAATTTCTTAACAAGGCGGAATCTTTGGATAAAACTCGATTCAATACCTTTATTTGACTCAAAAGGACTCATAATAGTGCAAGGTACTGTATTTACTATTAAAACCACCTATTTAACTCGATATTTGCACTTAATTTCCTTTTTTCATAATCAACTGTCAACGCTGACATTTCCAACTAAAAAATGAGTCTAAACCAAATTGTTTCGCCTACAACGGAGAATGTTCAACTCGAAATCCGACGAACACCTATTACTGCAGTCTCCGAAGAGGTCGATGGAGCAAGTGGCATCACCTCGGGAAACACTACCACAAGGACAATTAACAACGTATTAGTCTCTAATGTTTCTCAGACAAATCAGCCTCAGACCATTAGAAGACGAGAAGAACCGAAAAAGCGTAAAAAATGGTCTCTAGACATGAATTTACATATTATGCGCTTATATTATAAAATTACAAACAATGAAACTGATGTAAGTAATTATCGTACAGCTCTACACGAAGCCTTCAGCCGTGAGTACCCAAATTTTCCAGTTACCATTCAAAATTTAGCAGATCAACGTAGAGCTATAGTTAAAAATAACTACATACCTCAACTTACTCTAGAACAATTAAAAAATGAACTTTCTAAAACCATTAATCCACTTCCTGAAGATATCAACAACACAGTACCAAATACATTACTGACTGACACATCTGTCACCAATTTGTCAAAAACAACATCTCAAAATAAGATCCCAATTATACCACAAAATAGTAATAGTAGTATATTAAATACACCAGAGACACGAACTGACAGATTTACTAAAGATTTATTAAACAAAACACCTCAAAATAAGATCACAACCGTAACCCAAATTACCAACACATTAACTGACAAATCACTTAACAATTCATCAAGAACAATCCAAAACCAAATTAACATCACAGATAATCTACAAAACACGTACTACAACACAGAAGACACATTAATCAAAACTGTAAACAAAAATTTTAAATTTCACATTAATTTCCAAAATGAAATTGAAGACCAATTTAAATTAACTTTCGAAACATGTTCTAAATTAAAACCAAATGATAGACAATCACTTCCCCGCCAGTGTTATTCTAAAAAGTTTCTGGCAATTGTAGAAATAATGAACTCCTTCATTTTACCAAAATATCTCACAAACTCGATCTCTTTTGAAAAACTTCATACAATTATCTACTGTGCAGCTTTAACTTGTATTCAAATTAACACATGTAAAGATAACATAATAAATACAAACAACAATCGCATACCCTCCACCCCTCATTGGGAAACACGGTTAAATTATAAAATTAATTACATTAGAAAACAACTGGGTCAAATAACACAGTACCTTAGAGGAGTTAAAACACCACACATCATGACATGTATGCATTCGATACTGACCAACAATAATTTTCATCAAACTGATTACGATGAGTACAACACAACACTATCCGAAATTAAAGATACACTATTACAAAAGCTTTCCTTATATAGCAAAAGACTTAAAAGATACAAACAATCACATCTCAGAAAAATTCATAACACTAAATTTTTAAACAACGAAAAACTATTCTATCAACATTTAACTAATTCATGCAAAACTCAATTATCCGGTGAACTACCAAGTTCACAAGATGTAACAACATTTTGGTCAAAACTTTGGTCTCAAGAATTTGAATTTAACCAATCTGCCAAATGGATTCCTCATATATATAATAAACTATCCACAGTTACACCAATGAATGATCATCAGATAACACTTGCCGAATTAATAAATACCATCAATAAGACACACAACTGGAAATCACCAGGACCAGACAAAATCCATAATTTTTGGATAAAAAAATTAAATTGTGTACATATTCATTTACTACATCACTTAAATCAGTTCCTTCTTGACCCATCCTCTTTTCCAACATTCTTATGTCATGGTGTAACATACTTAAAACCTAAAGATAACGACACAAAAAATCCATCAAAATACAGACCTATCACATGTTTACCGACAATCTATAAAATATTAACCTCATGCATTACACAAAAAATATATCAACACTGTTTTAACTCTGACATCATTCATGAAGAACAGAAAGGATGTATTAAAGGATCCTTTGGCTGCAAAGAGCAATTAATCATAGATTCCATCATCTGTGAACAAGCTAGAAAAGAAAACCGAAACATATATACTGCTTTTATTGATTATAAGAAAGCTTACGATTCTGTCCCTCATTCCTGGCTATGCAAAATTCTGGAATTATACAAGATTGATACTAAAATCTGCACATTTCTCAAATGTTCCATGGAATTTTGGAAGACCACCCTCCAAATAACCTTAAATGAACAAACAATTCAGTCAGACCCAATAATGATCCGAAGAGGAATTTTTCAAGGCGATTCTCTTAGCCCGTTATGGTTCTGCTTAGCAATAAATCCCCTCTCCGATATCCTGAACAGCTGCAATTATGGGTTCAATATAAGAATTAACAAACAAAGAGAAAACATAATAAGTCACTTGCTGTATATGGATGACATAAAAATATATGCAAGTACACAAAATCAGTTAACAAACCTATTAAATCTGACTGAACAATTTTCCGGTGATATCGGTATGTCCTTTGGTATTGAGAAATGTAAGACCCAAGCAATCAGAAAAGGCGTGTTTCACCAAGTACCACATATAACACAGAATAAGGAAATAATTGAAGCCCAAGAACGAAACGATACATACAAATATCTGGGTTTCTGTCAATCCTCCCACATCAATCATACCAAAACGAAAACACAGTTGAAAGATCAATACGTAGCGAGATTAAAATTAATATTGAAGACACAGTTAAATGGAAAAAATTTAATGAAAGCAGTAAACACATTCTGCGTTCCACTGCTAACATATTCGTTTGGAGTCATTAAATGGTCCAAAACTGATCTTGAAAATTTAAACATCGCAACAAGGAAAATCTTCACACAGTATAGAAGGCATCACCCAAAATCGTCGATTGAAAGATTCTCATTACCAAGACAGAATGGAGGAAGGGGTTTCCAGAACTTAGAAAACTTATATCAGAGACAAATCTCAGATTTGAAGAAGTATTTCTTGAAACGAGCGGAAAGAAATGAAATGTTTCGCACCATCACAAGAGCAGATTTGAACCACACACCCTTAAATCTGTCGAACACCGAAGAAATCCACACCCCCCAAACAATAGATAAAATAATAAGTGGGCTAAAACAAAAACAACTGCATGGAAAATTCTACAAAGACTTAGAAGAAAATCATGTCAATAAGAAGATGTCATTGATTTGGTTAAAAAAATCAAGTTTGTATGCCGAAACAGAAGGATTTGTGTTTGCTATTCAAGACCAAGTAATCAATACCAAGAATTATAGAAAATACATCATCAAAGATCCGAACATAAAAAACGACTGCTGTCGCCTATGCAAAGCAAAACCTGAAACGATCCAGCACATAATCTCTTCTTGCAGCATCCTAGCACAAACTGATTACAAAGCTAGACACGACAACGCAGCCAAAATCATTCACAAAGAATTAGCAACACTTATGAACTTAATCGAAGATACGACACCATATTACACTTACATTCCGTCTCCATTCCTTGAAAATAACAAATACAAATTATACTGGGATCGCACAATACTTACAGACTTAAACATTACAGCTAACAGACCAGACATCATACTTATCAAAAAACACACGAACGAAGCCATTCTCATTGACATTGCTATTCCTAACACAAACAACATTATTCAAACATACGACACCAAGATTTCAAAATATCTACAATTATCGATAGAAATGAAATCCATGTTGAATCTTAAAAAAATTTCAATTCTACCCCTAGTTATCTCTAATGTAGGTGTAGTTCCAAATAGCTTAGTTGAGAATTTAAAGTCTTTGCATTTGAATGATTCAATAATTGTCAAAATTCAAAAAGCTGTTTTGTTAGGAACATGTCATATTGTTCGTAAGTTTCTTGAACAGTCTGATCATGTCAGTCAGATTAGATTAGCACCAGTAGGTCAGAGTAGTGTAGGTCACTTTTCATGTGATGCGCGGATAAATGGTCGGTAGTTACGCTGGACTTTTGGGGATGGGGTGAGATTAGAGAATAATAGCAGACTAATTTGTATGCTGTAATTCTAGAATCTCGAAAGTTGTTCTGTTAATCTAATCAATGCATATCATTACTTGGTCTTAGTACCCGTAATGATAGAAGTCTTGCCTGAATGCCGGTCATTTCCGGGTCAGTGGTGGGTCATAATAAAAAAAAAAAAAAAAAAAAAAAAAAAAAAAAAAAAAAAAAAGTGACCTTTGGTTGTTCGTAAATTTCTTAACAAGGCGGAATCTTTGGATAAAACTCGATTCAATACCTTTATTTGACTCAAAAGGACTCATAATAGTGCAAGGTACTGTATTTACTATTAAAACCACCTATTTAACTCGATATTTGCACTTAATTTCCTTTTTTCATAATCAACTGTCAACGCTGACATTTCCAACTAAAAAATGAGTCTAAACCAAATTGTTTCACCTACAACGGAGAATGTTCAACTCGAAATCCGACGAACACCTATTACTGCAGTCTCCGAAGAGGTCGATGGAGCAAGTGGCATCACCTCGGGAAACACTACCACAAGGACAATTAACAACGTATTAGTCTCTAATGTTTCTCAGACAAATCAGCCTCAGACCATTAGAAGACGAGAAGAACCGAAAAAGCGTAAAAAATGGTCTCTAGACATGAATTTACATATTATGCGCTTATATTATAAAATTACAAACAATGAAACTGATGTAAGTAATTATCGTACAGCTCTACACGAAGCCTTCAGCCGTGAGTACCCAAATTTTCCAGTTACCATTCAAAATTTAGCAGATCAACGTAGAGCTATAGTTAAAAATAACTACATACCTCAACTTACTCTAGAGCAATTGAAGGATGAACTTTCTAAGACCATTAATCCACTTCCTGAAGATATCAACAACACAGTACCAAATACATTACTGACTGACACATCTGTCACCAATTTGTCAAAAACAACATCTCAAAATAAGATCCCAATTATACCACAAAATAGTAATAGTAGTATATTAAATACACCAGAGACACGAACTGACAGATTTACTAAAGATTTATTAAACAAAACACCTCAAAATAAGATCACAACCGTAACACAAATTACCAACACATTAACTGACAAATCACTTAACAATTCATCAAGAACAATCCAAAACCAAATTAACATCACAGATAATCTACAAAACACGTACTACAACACAGAAGACACATTAATCAAAACTGTAAACAAAAATTTTAAATTTCACATTAATTTCCAAAATGAAATTGAAGACCAATTTAAATTAACTTTCGAAACATGTTCTAAATTAAAACCAAATGATAGACAATCACTTCCCCGCCAGTGTTATTCTAAAAAGTTTCTGGCAATTGTAGAAATAATGAACTCCTTCATTTTACCAAAATATCTCACAAACTCGATCTCTTTTGAAAAACTTCATACAATTATCTACTGTGCAGCTTTAACTTGTATTCAAATTAACACATGTAAAGATAACATAATAAATACAAACAACAATCGCATACCCTCCACCCCTCATTGGGAAACACGGTTAAATTATAAAATTAATAACATTAGAAAACAACTGGGTCAAATAACACAGTACCTTAGAGGAGTTAAAACACCACACATCATGACATGTATGCATTCGATACTGACCAACAATAATTTTCATCAAACTGATTACGATGAGTACAACACAACACTATCCGAAATTAAAGATACACTATTACAAAAGCTTTCCTTATATAGCAAAAGACTTAAAAGATACAAACAATCACATCTCAGAAAAATTCATAACACTAAATTTTTAAACAACGAAAAACTATTCTATCAACATTTAACTAATTCATGCAAAACTCAATTATCCGGTGAACTACCAAGTTCACAAGATGTAACAACATTTTGGTCAAAACTTTGGTCTCAAGAATTTGAATTTAACCAATCTGCCAAATGGATTCCTCATATATATAATAAACTATCCACAGTTACACCAATGAATGATCATCAGATAACACTTGCCGAATTAATAAATACCATCAATAAGACACACAACTGGAAATCACCAGGACCAGACAAAATCCATAATTTTTGGATAAAAAAATTAAATTGTGTACATATTCATTTACTACATCACTTAAATCAGTTCCTTCTTGACCCATCCTCTTTTCCAACATTCTTATGTCATGGTGTAACATACTTAAAACCTAAAGATAACGACACAAAAAATCCATCAAAATACAGACCTATCACATGTTTACCGACAATCTATAAAATATTAACCTCATGCATTACACAAAAAATATATCAACACTGTTTTAACTCTGACATCATTAATGAAGAACAGAAAGGATGTATTAAAGGATCCTTTGGCTGCAAAGAGCAATTAATCATAGATTCCATCATCTGTGAACAAGCTAGAAAAGAAAACCGAAACATATATACTGCTTTTATTGATTATAAGAAAGCTTACGATTCTGTCCCTCATTCCTGGCTATGCAAAATTCTGGAATTATACAAGATTGATACTAAAATCTGCACATTTCTCAAATGTTCCATGGAATTTTGGAAGACCACCCTCCAAATAACCTTAAATGAACAAACAATTCAGTCAGACCCAATAATGATCCGAAGAGGAATTTTTCAAGGCGATTCTCTTAGCCCGTTATGGTTCTGCTTAGCAATAAATCCCCTCTCCGATATCCTGAACAGCTGCAATTATGGGTTCAATATAAGAATTAACAAACAAAGAGAAAACAGAATAAGTCACTTGCTGTATATGGATGACATAAAAATATATGCAAGTACACAAAATCAGTTAACAAACCTATTAAATCTGACTGAACAATTTTCCGGTGATATCGGTATGTCCTTTGGTATTGAGAAATGTAAGACCCAAGCAATCAGAAAAGGCGTGTTTCACCAAGTACCACATATAACACAGAATAAGGAAATAATTGAAGCCCAAGAACGAAACGATACATACAAATATCTGGGTTTCTGTCAATCCTCCCACATCAATCATACCAAAACGAAAACACAGTTGAAAGATCAATACGTAGCGAGATTAAAATTAATATTGAAGACACAGTTAAATGGAAAAAATTTAATGAAAGCAGTGAATACATTCTGCGTTCCACTGCTAACATATTCTTTTGGAGTCATTAAATGGTCCAAAACTGATCTTGAAAATTTAAACATCGCAACAAGGAAAATCTTCACACAGTATAGAAGGCATCACCCAAAATCGTCGATTGAAAGATTCTCATTACCAAGACAGAATGGAGGAAGGGGTTTCCAGAACTTAGAAAACTTATATCAGAGACAAATCTCAGATTTGAAGAAGTATTTCTTGAAACGAGCGGAAAGAAATGAAATGTTTCGCACCATCACAAGAGCAGATTTGAACCACACACCCTTAAATCTGTCGAACACCGAAGAAATCCACACCCCCCAAACAATAGATAAAATAATAAGTGGGCTAAAACAAAAACAACTGCATGGAAAATTCTACAAAGACTTAGAAGAAAATCATGTCAATAAGAAGATGTCATTGATTTGGTTAAAAAAATCAAGTTTGTATGCCGAAACAGAAGGATTTGTGTTTGCTATTCAAGACCAAGTAATCAATACCAAGAATTATAGAAAATACATCATCAAAGATCCGAACATAAAAAACGACTGCTGTCGCCTATGCAAAGCAAAACCTGAAACGATCCAGCACATAATCTCTTCTTGCAGCATCCTAGCACAAACTGATTACAAAGCTAGACACGACAACGCAGCCAAAATCATTCACAAAGAATTAGCAACACTTATGAACTTAATCGAAGATACGACACCATATTACACTTACATTCCGTCTCCATTCCTTGAAAATAACAAATACAAATTATACTGGGATCGCACAATACTTACAGACTTAAACATTACAGCTAACAGACCAGACATCATACTTATCAAAAAACACACGAACGAAGCCATTCTCATTGACATTGCTATTCCTAACACAAACAACATTATTCAAACATACGACACCAAGATTTCAAAATATCTACAATTATCGATAGAAATGAAATCCATGTTGAATCTTAAAAAAATTTCAATTCTACCCCTAGTTATCTCTAATGTAGGTGTAGTTCCAAAAAGCTTAGTTGAGAATTTAAAGTCTTTGCATTTGAATGATTCAATAATTGTCAAAATTCAAAAAGCTGTTTTGTTAGGAACATGTCATATTGTTCGTAAGTTTCTTGAACAGTCTGATCATGTCAGTCAGATTAGATTAGCACCAGTAGGTCAGAGTAGTGTAGGTCACTTTTCATGTGATGCGCGGATAAATGGTCGGTAGTTACGCTGGACTTTTGGGGATGGGGTGAGATTAGAGAATAATAGCAGACTAATTTGTATGCTGTAATTCTAGAATCTCGAAAGTTGTTCTGTTAATCTAATCAATGCATATCATTACTTGGTCTTAGTACCCGTAATGATAGAAGTCTTGCCTGAATGCCGGTCATTTCCGGGTCAGTGGTGGGTCTTAAAAAATATTTCAACGTTTTTTGATGGTTCTGAGCCACCAAACACACTTAAAGCATGCAGAATCGATTCAGAATAGGAAAAGGAAACGTTTAGGTCAATTTTATGCATTCTGGCGTTCGTAGATACAAGAAAACTGTTAAAATTCTTCAGAAACGTCACTTTAGAAGTGTTTTCTTGTACTTTTAAGCCACTCAGATACCCAACGGGCTCGGAAAATGCAACGAAACCATCAAATTTTAGCTAGAAACTGTATTTTTGTCGATTTTTATTGAATTTGAACTATATTTCAACGTTTTTTAATGGTTCTGAGCCACCAAACACACTTAAAGCATGCAGAATCGACTCAGAATAGGAAAAGGAGACGTTTAGGTCAATTTTATGCATTCTGGCGTTCGTAGATACAAGAAAACTGTTAAAATTCTTCAGAAACGTCACTTTAGAAGTGTTTTCTTGTACTTTTAAGCCACTCAGATACCCGACGGGCTCGGAAAGTGCAACGAAACCATCAAATTTTAGCTAGAAACTGTATTTTGGTCGATTTTTATTGAATTTGAACTATATTTCAACGTTTTTTGATGGTTCTGAGCCACCAAACACACTTAAAGCATGCAGAATCGACTCAGAATAGGAAAAGGAGACGTTTAGGTCAATTTTATGCATTCTGGCGTTCGTAGATACAAGAAAACTGTTAAAATTCTTCAGAAACTTTAGTTTTGAAGTGTTTTCTTGTACTTTTAAGCCACTCAGATACTCTACGGGCTCGGAAAGTGCAACGAAACCATCAAATTTTAGCTAGAAGTTGTATTTTTATCGATTTTTATTGAATTTGAACTATATTTCAACGTTTTTTGATGGTTCTGAGCCACCAAACACACATAAAGCATGCAGAATCGACTCAGAATAGGAAAAGGAGACGTTTAGGTCAATTTTATGCATTCTGGCGTTCGTAGATACAAGAAAACTGTTAAAATTCTTCAGAAACGTCACTTTTGAAGTGTTTTCTTGTACTTTTAAGCCACTCAGATACCCTACGGGCTCGGAAAGTGCAACGAAACCATCAAATTTTAGCTAGAAACTGTATTTTTGTCGATTTTTATGGAATGTGAACTATATTTCAACGTTTTTTGATGGTTCTGAGCCACCAAACACACTTAAAGCATGCAGAATCGACTCAGAATAGGAAAAGGAGACGTTTAGGTCAATTTTATGCATTCTGGCGTTCGTAGATACAAGAAAACTGTTAAAATTCTCCAGAAACGTCACTTTTGAAGTGTTTTCTTGTACTTTTAAGCCACTCAGATACCCAACGGGCTCGGAAAATGCAACGAAACCATCAAATTTTAGCTAGAAACTGTATTTTTGTCGATTTTTATTGAATTTGAACTATATTTCAACGTTTTTTAATGGTTCTGAGCCACCAAATACACTTAAAGCATGCAGAATCGACTCAGAATAGGAAAAGGAGACGTTTAGGTCAATTTTATGCATTCTGGCGTTCGTAGATACAAGAAAACTGTTAAAATTCTTCAGAAACGTCACTTTAGAAGTGTTTTCTTGTACTTTTAAGCCACTCAGATACCCGACGGGCTCGGAAAGTGCAACGAAACCATCAAATTTTAGCTAGAAACTGTATTTTGGTCGATTTTTATTGAATTTGAACTATATTTCAACGTTTTTTGATGGTTCTGAGCCACCAAACACACTTAAAGCATGCAGAATCGACTCAGAATAGGAAAAGGAGACGTTTAGGTCAATTTTATGCATTCTGGCGTTCGTAGATACAAGAAAACTGTTAAAATTCTTCAGAAACGTCACTTTTGAAGTGTTTTCTTGTACTTTTAAGCCACTCAGATACCCTACGGGCTCGGAAAGTGCAACGAAACCATCAAATTTTAGCTAGAAACTGTATTTTTGTCGATTTTTATTGAATGTGAACTATATTTCAACGTTTTTTGATGGTTCTGAGCCACCAAACACACTTAAAGCATGCAGAATCGACTCAGAATAGGAAAAGGAGACGTTTAGGTCAATTTTATGCATTCTGGCGTTCGTAGATACAAGAAAACTGTTAAAATTCTTCAGGAACGTCACATTTGAAATGTTTTCTTGTACTTTTAAGCCACTCAGATACCCTACGGGCTCGGAAAGTGCAACGAAACCATCAAATTTTAGCTAGAGACTGTATTTTTGTCGATTTTTAATTGAATTTGAACTATATTTCAACGTTTTTTGATGGTTCTGAGCCACCAAACACACTTAAAGCATGCAGAATCGACTCAGAATAGGAAAAGGAGACGTTTAGGTCAATTTTATGCATTCTGGCGTTCGTAGATACAAGAAAACTGTTAAAATTCTTCAGGAACGTCACATTTGAAGTGTTTTCTTGTACTTTTAAGCCACTCAGATACCCAACGGGCTCGGAAAGTGCAACGAAACCATCAAATTTTAGCTAGAAACTGTATTTTTGTCGATTTTTAATTGAATTTGAACTATATTTCAACGTTTTTTGATGGTTCTGAGCCACCAAACACACTTAAAGCATGCAGAATCGACTCAGAATAGGAAAAGGAGACGTTTAGGTCAATTTTATGCATTCTGGCGTTCGTAGATACAAGAAAACTGTTAAAATTCTTCAGAAACGTCACTTTAGAAGTGTTATCTTGTACTTTTAAGCCACTCAGATACCCGACGGGCTCGGAAAGTGCAACGAAACCATCAAATTTTAGCTAGAAACTGTATTTTGGTCGATTTTTATTGAATTTGAACTATTTTTCAACGTTTTTTGATGGTTCTGAGCCACCAAACACACTTAAAGCATGCAGAATCGACTCAGAATAGGAAAAGGAGACGTTTAGGTCAATTTTATGCATTCTGGCGTTAGTAGATACAAGAAAACTGTTAAAATTCTTCAGAAACGTCACTTTTGAAGTGTTTTCTTGTACTTTTAAGCCACTCAGATACTCTACGGGCTCGGAAAGTGCAACGAAACCATCAAATTTTAGCTAGAAGCTGTATTTTTGTCGATTTTTATTGAATTTGAACTATATTTCAACGTTTTTTGATGGTTCTGAGCCACCAAACACACTTAAAGCATGCAGAATCGAGTCAGAATAGGAAAAGGAGACGTTTAGGACAATTTTATGCATTCTGGCGTTCGTAGATACAAGAAAACTGTTAAAATTCTTCAGAAACGTCACTTTTGAAGTGTTTTCTTGTACTTTTAAGCCACTCAGATACCCTACGGGCTCGGAAAGTGCAACGAAACCATCAAATTTTAGCTAGAAACTGTATTTTTGTCGATTTTTATTGAATGTGAACTATATTTCAACGTTTTTTGATGGTTCTGAGCCACCAAACACACTTAAAGCATGCAGAATCGACTCAGAATAGGAAAAGGAGCCGTTTAGGTCAATTTTATGCATTCTGGCGTTCGTAGATACAAGAAAACTGTTAAAATTCTTCAGGAACGTCACTTTTGAAGTGTTTTCTTGTACTTTTAAGCCACTCAGATACCCTACGGGCTCGGAAAGTGCAACGAAACCATCAAATTTTAGCTAGAAACTGTATTTTTGTCGATTTTTAATTGAATTTGAACAATATTTCAACGTTTTTTGATGGTTCTGAGCCACCAAACACACTTAAAGCATGCAGAATCGACTCAGAATAGGAAAAGGAGACGTTTAGGTCAATTTTATGCATTCTGGCGTTCGTAGATACAAGAAAACTGTTAAAATTCTTCAGAAACGTCACTTTAGAAGTGTTATCTTGTACTTTTAAGCCACTCAGATACCCGACGGGCTCGGAAAGTGCAACGAAACCATCAAATTTTAGCTAGAAACTGTATTTTGGTCGATTTTTATTGAATTTGAACTATTTTTCAACGTTTTTTGATGGTTCTGAGCCACCAAACACACTTAAAGCATGCAGAATCGACTCAGAATAGGAAAAGGAGACGTTTAGGTCAATTTTATGCATTCTGGCGTTAGTAGATACAAGAAAACTGTTAAAATTCTTCAGAAACGTCACTTTTGAAGTGTTTTCTTGTACTTTTAAGCCACTCAGATACTCTACGGGCTCGGAAAGTGCAACGAAACCATCAAATTTTAGCTAGAAGCTGTATTTTTGTCGATTTTTATTGAATTTGAACTATATTTCAACGTTTTTTGATGGTTCTGAGCCACCAAACACACTTAAAGCATGCAGAATCGACTCAGAATAGGAAAAGGAGACGTTTAGGACAATTTTATGCATTCTGGCGTTCGTAGATACAAGAAAACTGTTAAAATTCTTCAGAAACGTCACTTTTGAAGTGTTTTCTTGTACTTTTAAGCCACTCAGATACCCTACGGGCTCGGAAAGTGCAACGAAACCATCAAATTTTAGCTAGAAACTGTATTTTTGTCGATTTTTATTGAATGTGAACTATATTTCAACGTTTTTTGATGGTTCTGAGCCACCAAACACACTTAAAGCATGCAGAATCGACTCAGAATAGGAAAAGGAGCCGTTTAGGTCAATTTTATGCATTCTGGCGTTCGTAGATACAAGAAAACTGTTAAAATTCTTCAGGAACGTCACTTTTGAAGTGTTTTCTTGTACTTTTAAGCCACTCAGATACCCTACGGGCTCGGAAAGTGCAACGAAACCATCAAATTTTAGCTAGAAACTGTATTTTTGTCGATTTTTAATTGAATTTGAACTATATTTCAACGTTTTTTGATGGTTCTGAGCCACCAAACACACTTAAAGCATGCAGAATCGACTCAGAATTGGAAAAGGAGACGTTTAGGTCAATTTTATGCATTCTGGCGTTCGTAGATACAAGAAAACTGTTAAAATTCTTTAGAAACGTCACTTTTGAAGTGTTTTCTTGTACTTTTAAGCCACTCAGATAGCCTACGGGCTCGGAAAGTGCAACGAAACCATCAAATTTTAGCTAGAAACTGTATTTTTGTCGATTTTTATTGAATTTGAACTATATTTCAACGTTTTTTGATGGTTCTGAGCCACCAAACACACTTAAAGCATGCAGAATCGACTCAGAATAGGAAAAGGAGACGTTTAGGTCAATTTTATGCATTCTGGAGTTCGTAGATACAAGAAAACTGTTAAAATTCTTCAGAAACGTCACTTTTGAAGTGTTTTCTTGTACTTTTAAGCCACTCAGATACTCTACGGGCTCGGAAAGTGCAACGAAACCATCAAATTTTAGCTAGAAGCTGTATTTTTGTCGATTTTTATTGAATTTGAACTATATTTCAACGTTTTTTGATGGTTCTGAGCCACCAAACACACTTAAAACATGCAGAATCGACTCAGAATAGGAAAAGGAGACGTTTAGGTCAATTTTATGCATTCTGGCGTTCGTAGATACAAGAAAACTGTTAAAATTCTTCAGAAACGTCACTTTTGAAGTGTTTTCTTGTACTTTTAAGCCACTCAGATACCCTACGGGCTCGGAAAGTGCAACGAAACCATCAAATTTTAGCTAGAAACTGTATTTTTGTCGATTTTTATTGAATGTGAACTATATTTCAACGTTTTTTGATGGTTCTGAGCCACCAAACACACTTAAAGCATGCAGAATCGACTCAGAATAGGAAAAGGAGACGTTTAGGTCAATTTTATGCATTCTGGCGTTCGTAGATACAAGAAAACTGTTAAAATTCTTCAGAAACGTCACTTTTGAAGTGTTTTCTTGTACTTTTAAGCCACTCAGATACCCTACGGGCTCGGAAAGTGCAACGAAACCATCAAATTTTAGCTAGACTCTGTATTTTTGTCGATTTTTATTGAATTTGAACTATATTTCAACGTTTTTTGATGGTTCTGAGCCACCAAACTCACTTAAAGCATGCAGAATCGACTCAGAATAGGAAAAGGAGACGTTTAGGTCAATTTTATGCATTCTGGCGTTCGTAGATGCAAGAAAACAGTTAAAATTCTTCAGAAACGTCACTTTTGAAGTGTTTTCTAGTACTTTTAAGCCACTCAGATACCCTGCGGGCTCGGAAAGTGCAACGAAACCATCAAATTTTAGCTAGAAGCTGTATTTTTGTCGATTTTTATTGAATTTGAACTATATTTCAACGTTTTTTGATGGTTCTGAGCCACCAAACACATTTAAAGCATGCAGAATCGACTCAGAATAGGAAAAGGAGACGTTTAGGTCAATTTTATGCATTCTGGCGTTCGTAGATACAAGAAAACTGTTAAAATTCTTCAGAAACGTCACTTTTGAAGTGTTTTCTTGTACTTTTAAGCCACTCAGATACCCTACGGGCTCGGAAAGTGCAACGAAACCATCAAATTTTAGCTAGAAACTGTATTTTTGTCGATTTTTATTGAATGTGAACTATATTTCAACGTTTTTTGATGGTTCTGAGCCACCAAACACACTTAAAGCATGCAGAATCGACTCAGAATAGGAAAAGGAGACGTTTAGGTCAATTTTATGCATTCTGGCGTTCGTAGATACAAGAAAACTGTTAAAATTCTTCAGGAACGTCACTTTTGAAGTGTTTTCTTGTACTTTTAAGCCACTCAGATACCCTACGAGCTCGGAAAGTGCAACGAAACCATCAAATTTTAGCTAGAAACTGTATTTTTGTCGATTTTTAATTGAATTTGAACTATATTTCAACGTTTTTTGATGGTTCTGAGCCACCAAACACACTTAAAGCATGCAGAATCGACTCAGAATAGGAAAAGGAGACGTTTAGGTCAATTTTATGCATTCTGGCGTTCGTAGATACAAGAAAACTATTAAAATTCTTCAGAAACGTCACTTTTGAAGTGTTTTCTTGTACTTTTAAGCCACTCAGATACCCTACGGGCTCGGAAAGTGCAACGAAACCATCAAATTTTAGCTAGAAACTGTATTTTTGTCGATTTTTATTGAATTTGAACTATATTTCAACGTTTTTTGATGGTTCTGAGCCACCAAACACACTTAAAGCATGCAGAATCGACTCAGAATAGGAAAAGGAGACGTTTAGGTCAATTTTATGCATTCTGGCGTTCGTAGATACAAGAAAACTGTTAAAATTCTTCAGAAACGTCACTTTTGAAGTGTTTTCTTGTACTTTTAAACCACTCAGATACCCTGCGGGCTCGGAAAGTGCAACGAAACCATCAAATTTTAGCTAGAAACTGTATTTTTGTCGATTTTTATTGAATTTGAACTATATTTCAACGTTTTTTGATGTTCTGAGCCACCAAACACTTAAAGCATGCAGAATCGACTCAGAATAGGAAAAGGAGACGTTTAGGTCAATTTTATGCATTCTGGCGTTCGTAGATACAAGAAAACTGTTAAAATTCTTCAGAAACGTCACTTTTGAAGTGTTTTCTTGTACTTTTAAGCCACTCAGATACCCTACGGGCTCGGAAAGTGCAACGAAACCATCAAATTTTAGCTAGACTCTGTATTTTTGTCGATTTTTATTGAATTTGAACTATATTTCAACGTTTTTTGATGGTTCTGAGCCACCAAACTCACTTAAAGCATGCAGAATCGACTCAGAATAGGAAAAGGAGACGTTTAGGTCAATTTTATGCATTCTGGCGTTCGTAGATGCAAGAAAACTGTTAAAATTCTTCAGAAACGTCACTTTTGAAGTGTTTTCTTGTACTTTTAAGCCACTCAGATACCCTGCGGGCTCGGAAAGTGCAACGAAACCATCAAATTTTAGCTAGAAACTGTATTTTTGTCGATTTTTATTGAATTTGAACTATATTTCAACGTTTTTTGATGGTTCTGAGCCACCAAACACACTTAAAGCATGCAGAATCGACTCAGAATTGGAAAAGGAGACGTTTAGGTCAATTTTATGCATTCTGGCGTTCGTAGATACAAGAAAACTGTTAAAATTCTTCAGAAGCGTCACTTTTGAAGTGTTTTCTTGTACTTTTAAGCCACTCAGATACCCTACGGGCTCGGAAAGTGCAACGAAACCATCAAATTTTAGCTAGAAACTGTATTTTTGTCGATTTTTATTGAATTTGAACTATATTTCAACGTTTTTTGATGGTTCTGAGCCACCAAACACACTTAAAGCATGCAGAATCGACTCAGAATAGGAAAAGGAGACGTTTAGGTCAATTTTATGCATTCTGGCGTTCGTAGATACAAGAAAACTGTTAAAATTCTTCAGAAACGTCACTTTTGAAGTGTTTTCTTGTACTTTTAAGCCACTCAGATACTCTACGGGCTCGGAAAGTGCAACGAAACCATCAAATTTTAGCTAGAAGCTGTATTTTTGTCGATTTTTATTGAATTTGAACTATATTTCAACGTTTTTTGATGGTTCTGAGCCACCAAACACACTTAAAGCATGCAGAATCGACTCAGAATAGGAAAAGGAGACGTTTAGGTCAATTTTATGCATTCTGGCGTTCGTAGATACAAGAAAACTGTTAAAATTCTTCAGAAACGTCACTTTTGAAGTGTTTTCTTGTACTTTTAAGCCACTCAGATACCCAACGGGCTCGGAAAATGCAACGAAACCATCAAATTTTAGCTAGAAACTGTATTTTTGTCGATTTTTATTGAATTTGAAATATATTTCAACGTTTTTTAATGGTTCTGAGCCACCAAACACACTTAAAGCATGCAGAATCGACTCAGAATAGGAAAAGGAGACGTTTAGGTCAATTTTATGCATTCTGGCGTTCGTAGATACAAGTAAACTGTTAAAATTCTTCAGAAACGTCACTTTTGAAGTGTTTTCTTGTACTTTTAAGCCACTCAGATACCCTACGGGCTCGGAAAGTGCAACGAAACCATCAAATTTTAGCTAGAAACTGTATTTTTGTCGATTTTTATTGAATGTGAACTATATTTCAACGTTTTTTGATGGTTCTGAGCCACCAAACACACTTAAAGCATGCAGAATCGACTCAGAATAGGAAAAGGAGACGTTTAGGTCAATATTATGCATTCTGGCGTTCGTAGATACAAGAAAACTGTTAAAATTCTTCAGGAACGTCACATTTGAAGTGTTTTCTTGTACTTTTAAGCCACTCAGATACCCTACGGGCTCGGAAAGTGCAACGAAACCATCAAATTTTAGCTAGAAACTGTATTTTTGTCGATTTTTAACCCTTAATTACTCGCGCTTTGTCTTGTTTATTAATTGGTCGCACAGTGTATTTTATACACCATCACGTTTTTGGACTTTTTAAGCTTTTCTTTTATTTCAGTTTTATAATTTTTATGATTTTAACCAACTTGTACAATAAGAAAAATTCAACAATTCAAAATTCAAATTCAAAAATACTCTAGGGTTTTATTTAAATTTAGAACATACAACATAAAATAACTTTAAATTCACAAAAATGAGAAACAAAAAACAAAAATTCAATTCTAAAACAATGAGAATAAGACTTTATTCTTGCTCTTCTGTTCTACTTTTACGACAGCTTACGCATTCTTGTGTTTTTACTACGTGTTCTTTACATGCTAGTCTACCACACAAGTCGCATGTGATGGTTGTAACGCGATTTTTCTTACTTTCGCAAAAGACACATTTACCTCGATTTCTTGTAACATTCCTCTCAATGTTCGTTGAAGTTTTTTTATATTTAGAAAGAAAGCCTTTTATATCTATAGGAAGCGTCTCAATGTTTGCTCGAGTTTCCAGATGAGGCTTCATCAAAGACAATGCAACGTTTTTCAGAAAAATACGTCGTGGCTGTTTATTGGAGTCTATGTGAAAGTATTTATAAATTATGTTAGAGTTTATTCCCGCAATATTAATCATTTGGAAAAAAAGAACCAGAGGCCAGCGTCTTGTTCGTTTTTGTACCGAATAATTACCACACATTTCGTCAACGGTGTCAATTCCGCCTTTAGTAGAATTGTAAAACAAAACGATATCAGGCTTATTTGAAGATCTGTCGACAATATCGTCGGCGTGCATAGTCGAGAGTAGTATCACAGCTTTATTTTTTTTTTGGCAATAGGATACTAGCGTCATATCCTTCCGAAACGCAAATATTGAAGATGGAATTGGTCGTGATTTATTAGGTAATAGTTCGGCAGGTATCTCTTTTTTATTTTTTCTCAATGTGCCAACTAATGTGGTTTTTTTGTTTAGTAAATCCTCTGCAAGTGGGTAACTCGTGTACCAATTGTCAGTCGTCAAGTTTCTATTTTTTCCAACGTAGTCGTTTGTCAACCTACTGACAACTGCTTGTGGAGAATTTTCACAGACATAAGGTCCGTCTGGCTGCTTGCCACAGTAAAGCTCTAAATTAGACAAGTAAAATGTTTTGGAATCGCATAAAGCAAAAATTTTTAGTCCATACTTTGCCGGCTTGTTTGGCATATACTGAATAAAACTGCATCTTCCTCGGAAAGGAATCAGCATCTCGTCAATTGTCATAAACTCTCCAACGCAATAAGAGCCCTTGCAGTTTGCAACAAATGCATCAAATATATGTCGTATTGCTGCCATTTTGTCGGTTATGCGTCTGTTTTCTCTAGTGCCCACATCGTCAAATCGGACTACAGAAAGAAGAAACAAGAAACGGTTTGCGCTCATACAAGCTCGAAATATTTCTATTCCCGTTCCGTCGGCGCTAAACAATTCGTGAAAATTGGTATGACCTTGTTTTTTTACACCGGAGAGAATCAGCAGTCCCAAGAATGCCAAAAATTCTTCCTTATTTGTCTCACGTGCATCTCTCTCTCGCGCATAATTTTCCTGTTTTCTTCTGATAAAAATATTTGTACATCTTACAATCTCTTCAACCATCGCAGCATTTATAAATTTCTCAAAAGCAGATATTTCGTTTGATATCTCACTTTTTGGGACGAGGGGATGACAACGTTCTTTACAAATGTTTTTTGCAGGTGTCTTTGACTTTTTCTTCAGAGGCAATTTGCTCCATTCCAAGTTATGCTTTGTTTTGTAAACTGGACCATCGCCATCGTTTGCATTTTGAAGAGCTGTTGTTGCCGTAACTGAATAATCTGAATGTTCATCTTCATTTACCAAATTATCGACATTGTTATCGCCACTAGCCTCTTGTTCTGAATTGCTTTCATGTTCACTAAGTTCGAATTGTTCTTCGGAATCTGCTGAATCGTCTCCACCCACTATTTGTTCTTCAGATAGATCTTCATCATGAAAAGCAGCTAATTCTTCATCAGTCAAACAATTGGGATTCCTCACTTGGATTGGAAACCTGTTTTCAAGTGAAAAAATATTTTTGTAATCAGTTTTTGATCAAATTTTATTCGATGTATGTTTTATACTTTACACAATTAATACTTACATATTAAGTCGCACGGTGTAATTTGTACACAGGACAAAATCAAACTAATTTAATTAGCAATAACACACTGTACGGTCGCTGTTCTTAACCTCAAATGCTTATAAGAAAGATAAATGAGGAATACCTAGAAGCGCTTGCGCATTGAAATAGTTTTTAGCAAATGGCCGACAAAAACGTCAACTGCGTGTATTTTATACACGCATGCGAGTAATTAAGGGTTAATTGAATTTGAACTATATTTCAACGTTTTTTGATAGTTCTGAGCTACCAAACACACTTAAAGCATGCAGAATCGACTCAGAATAGGAAAAGGAGACGTTTAGGTCAATTTTATGCATTCTGGCGTTCGTAGATACAAGAAAACTGTTAAAATTCTTCAGAAACTTCACTTTTGAAGTGTTTTCTTGTACTTTTAAGCCACTCAGATACCCTACGGGCTCGGAAAGTGCAACGAAACCATCAAATTTTAGCTAGAAACTGTATTTTTGTCGATTTTTATTGAATTTGAACTATATTTCAACGTTTTTTGATGGTTCTGAGCCACCAAACACACTTAAAGCATGCAGAATCGACTCAGAATAGGAAAAGGAGACGTTTAGGTCAATTTTATGCATTCTGGCGTTCGTAGATACAAGCAAACTGTTAAAATTCTTCAGGAACGTCACATTTGAAGTGTTTTCTTGTACTTTTAAGCCACTCAGATACCCTACGGGCTCGGAAAGTGCAACGAAACCATCAAATTTTAGCTAGAAACTGTATTTTTGTCGATTTTTAATTGAATTTGAACTATATTTCAACGTTTTTTGATAGTTCTGAGCCACCAAACACACTTAAAGCATGCAGAATCGACTCAGAATAGGAAAAGGAGACGTTTAGGTCAATTTTATGCATTCTGGCGTTCGTAGATACAAGAAAACTGTTAAAATTCTTCAGAAACTTCACTTTTGAAGTGTTTTCTTGTACTTTTAAGCCACTCAGATACCCTACGGGCTCGGAAAGTGCAACGAAACCATCAAATTTTAGCTAGAAACTGTATTTTTGTCGATTTTTATTGAATTTGAACTATATTTCAACGTTTTTTGATGGTTCTGAGCCACCAAACACACTTAAAGCATGCAGAATCGACTCAGAATAGGAAAAGGAGACGTTTAGGTCAATTTTATGCATTCTGGCGTTCGTAGATTAAAGAAAACTGTTAAAATTCTTCAGTAACGTCACTTTAGAAGTGTTTTCTTGTACTTTTAAGCCACTCAGGTACCCGGCGGGCTCGGAAAGTGCAACGAAAACATCAAATTTTAGCTAGAAACTGTATTTTGGTCGATTTTTATTGAATTTGAACTATTTTTCAAAGTTTTTTGATGGTTCTGAGCCACCAAACACACTTAAAGCATGCAGAATCGACTCAGAATAGGAAAAGGAGACGTTTAGGTCAATTTTATGCATTCTGGCGTTCGTAGATACAAGAAAACTGTTAAAATTCTTCAGAAACGTCACTTTTGAAGTGTTTTCTTGTACTTTTAAGCCACTCAGATACTCTACGGGCTCGGAAAGTGCAACGAAACCATCAAATTTTAGCTAGAAGCTGTATTTTTGTCGATTTTTATTGAATTTGAACTATATTTCAACGTTTTTTGATGGTTCTGAGCCACCAAACACACTTAAAGCATGCAGAATCGACTCAGAATAGGAAAAGGAGACGTTTAGGTCAATTTTATGCATTCTGGCGTTCGTAGATTAAAGAAAACTGTTAAAATTCTTCAGTAACGTCACTTTAGAAGTGTTTTCTTGTACTTTTAAGCCACTCAGGTACCCGGCGGGCTCGGAAAGTGCAACGAAAACATCAAATTTTAGCTAGAAACTGTATTTTGGTCGATTTTTATTGAATTTGAACTATTTTTCAAAGTTTTTTGATGGTTCTGAGCCACCAAACACACTTAAAGCATGCAGAATCGACTCAGAATAGGAAAAGGAGACGTTTAGGTCAATTTTATGCATTCTGGCGTTCGTAGATACAAGAAAACTGTTAAAATTCTTCAGAAACGTCACTTTTGAAGTGTTTTCTTGTACTTTTAAGCCACTCAGATACTCTACGGGCTCGGAAAGTGCAACGAAACCATCAAATTTTAGCTAGAAGCTGTATTTTTGTCGATTTTTATTGAATTTGAACTATATTTCAACGTTTTTTGATGGTTCTGAGCCACCAAACACACTTAAAGCATGCAGAATCGACTCAGAATAGGAAAAGGAGACGTTTAGGTCAATTTTATGCATTCTGGCGTTCGTAGATACAAGAAAACTGTTAAAATTCTTCAGAAACGTCACTTTTGAAGTGTTTTCTTGTACTTTTAAGCCACTCAGATACCCAACGGGCTCGGAAAATGCAACGAAACCATCAAATTTTAGCTAGAAACTGTATTTTTGTCGATTTTTATTGAATTTGAAATATATTTCAACGTTTTTTAATGGTTCTGAGCCACCAAACACACTTAAAGCATGCAGAATCGACTCAGAATAGGAAAAGGAGACGTTTAGGTCAATTTTATGCATTCTGGCGTTCGTAGATACAAGTAAACTGTTAAAATTCTTCAGAAACGTCACTTTTGAAGTGTTTTCTTGTACTTTTAAGCCACTCAGATACCCTACGGGCTCGGAAAGTGCAACGAAACCATCAAATTTTAGCTAGAAACTGTATTTTTGTCGATTTTTATTGAATGTGAACTATATTTCAACGTTTTTTGATGGTTCTGAGCCACCAAACACACTTAAAGCATGCAGAATCGACTCAGAATAGGAAAAGGAGACGTTTAGGTCAATTTTATGCATTCTGGCGTTCGTAGATACAAGAAAACTGTTAAAATTCTTCAGGAACGTCACATTTGAAGTGTTTTCTTGTACTTTTAAGCCACTCAGATACCCTACGGGCTCGGAAAGTGCAACGAAACCATCAAATTTTAGCTAGAAACTGTATTTTTGTCGATTTTTAATTGAATTTGAACTATATTTCAACGTTTTTTGATAGTTCTGAGCCACCAAACACACTTAAAGCATGCAGAATCGACTCAGAATAGGAAAAGGAGACGTTTAGGTCAATTTTATGCATTCTGGCGTTCGTAGATACAAGAAAACTGTTAAAATTCTTCAGAAACTTCACTTTTGAAGTGTTTTCTTGTACTTTTAAGCCACTCAGATACCCTACGGGCTCGGAAAGTGCAACGAAACCATCAAATTTTAGCTAGAAACTGTATTTTCGTCGATTTTTATTGAATTTGAACTATATTTCAACGTTTTTTGATGGTTCTGAGCCACCAAACACACTTAAAGCATGCAGAATCGACTCAGAATAGGAAAAGGAGACGTTTAGGTCAATTTTATGCATTCTGGCGTTCGTAGATACAAGCAAACTGTTAAAATTCTTCAGGAACGTCACATTTGAAGTGTTTTCTTGTACTTTTAAGCCACTCAGATACCCTACGGGCTCGGAAAGTGCAACGAAACCATCAAATTTTAGCTAGAAACTGTATTTTTGTCGATTTTTAATTGAATTTGAACTATTTTTCAACGTTTTTTGATAGTTCTGAGCCACCAAACACACTTAAAGCATGCAGAATCGACTCAGAATAGGAAAAGGAGACGTTTAGGTCAATTTTATGCATTCTGGCGTTCGTAGATACAAGAAAACTGTTAAAATTCTTCAGAAACTTCACTTTTGAAGTGTTTTCTTGTACTTTTAAGCCACTCAGATACCCTATGGGCTCGGAAAGTGCAACGAAACCATCAAATTTTAGCTAGAAACTGTATTTTTGTCGATTTTTATTGAATTTGAACTATATTTCAACGTTTTTTGATGGTTCTGAGCCACCAAACACACTTAAAGCATGCAGAATCGACTCAGAATAGGAAAAGGAGACGTTTAGGTCAATTTTATGCATTCTGGCGTTCGTAGATACAAGAAAACTGTTAAAATTCTTCAGAAACTTCACTTTTGAAGTGTTTTCTTGTACTTTTAAGCCACTCAGGTACCCGGCGGGCTCGGAAAGTGCAACGAAACCATCAAATTTTAGCTAGAAACTGAATTTTGGTCGATTTTTATTGAATTTGAACTATTTTTCAAAGTTTTTTGATGGTTCTGAGCCACCAAACACACTTAAAGCATGCAGAATCGACTCAGAATAGGAAAAGGAGACGTTTAGGTCAATTTTATGCATTCTGGCGTTCGTAGATACAAGAAAACTGTTAAAATTCTTCAGAAACGTCACTTTTGAAGTGTTTTCTTGTACTTTTAAGCCACTCAGATACCCTACGGGCTCGGAAAGTGCAACGAAACCATCAAATTTTAGCTAGAAACTGTATTTTCGTCGATTTTTATTGAATTTGAACTATATTTCAACGTTTTTTGATGGTTCTGAGCCACCAAACACACTTAAAGCATGCAGAATCGACTCAGAATAGGAAAAGGAGACGTTTAGGTCAATTTTATGCATTCTGGCGTTCGTAGATACAAGCAAACTGTTAAAATTCTTCAGGAACGTCACATTTGAAGTGTTTTCTTGTACTTTTAAGCCACTCAGATACCCTACGGGCTCGGAAAGTGCAACGAAACCATCAAATTTTAGCTAGAAACTGTATTTTTGTCGATTTTTAATTGAATTTGAACTATTTTTCAACGTTTTTTGATAGTTCTGAGCCACCAAACACACTTAAAGCATGCAGAATCGACTCAGAATAGGAAAAGGAGACGTTTAGGTCAATTTTATGCATTCTGGCGTTCGTAGATACAAGAAAACTGTTAAAATTCTTCAGAAACTTCACTTTTGAAGTGTTTTCTTGTACTTTTAAGCCACTCAGATACCCTATGGGCTCGGAAAGTGCAACGAAACCATCAAATTTTAGCTAGAAACTGTATTTTTGTCGATTTTTATTGAATTTGAACTATATTTCAACGTTTTTTGATGGTTCTGAGCCACCAAACACACTTAAAGCATGCAGAATCGACTCAGAATAGGAAAAGGAGACGTTTAGGTCAATTTTATGCATTCTGGCGTTCGTAGATACAAGAAAACTGTTAAAATTCTTCAGAAACTTCACTTTTGAAGTGTTTTCTTGTACTTTTAAGCCACTCAGGTACCCGGCGGGCTCGGAAAGTGCAACGAAACCATCAAATTTTAGCTAGAAACTGAATTTTGGTCGATTTTTATTGAATTTGAACTATTTTTCAAAGTTTTTTGATGGTTCTGAGCCACCAAACACACTTAAAGCATGCAGAATCGACTCAGAATAGGAAAAGGAGACGTTTAGGTCAATTTTATGCATTCTGGCGTTCGTAGATACAAGAAAACTGTTAAAATTCTTCAGAAACGTCACTTTTGAAGTGTTTTCTTGTACTTTTAAGCCACTCAGATATTCTACGGGCTCGGAAAGTGCAACGAAACCATCAAATTTTAGCTAGAAGCTGTATTTTTGTCGATTTTTATTGAATTTGAACTATATTTCAACGTTTTTTGATGGTTCTGAGCCACCAAACACACTTAAAGCATGCAGAATCGACTCAGAATAGGAAAAGGAGACGTTTAGGTCAATTTTATGCATTCTGGCGTTCGTAGATACAAGAAAACTGTTAAAATTCTTCAGAAACGTCACTTTTGAAGTGTTTTCTTGTACTTTTAAGCCACTCAGATACCCTACGGGCTCGGAAAGTGCAACGAAACCATCAAATTTTACCTAGAAACTGTATTTTTGTCGATTTTTATTGAATGTGAACTATATTTCAACGTTTTTTGATGGTTCTGAGCCACCAAACACACTTAAAGCATGCAGAATCGACTCAGAATAGGAAAAGGAGACGTTTAGGTCAATTTAATGCATTCTGGCGTTCGTAGATACAAGAAAACTGTTAAAATTCTTCAGGAACGTCACTTTTGAAGTGTTTTCTTGTACTTTTAAGCCACTCAGATACCCTACGGGCTCGGAAAGTGCAACGAAACCATCAAATTTTAGCTAGAAACTGTATTTTTGTCGATTTTTAATTGAATTTGAACTATATTTCAACGTTTTTTGATGGTTCTGAGCCACCAAACACACTTAAAGCATGCAGAATCGACTCAGAATAGAAAAAGGAGACGTTTAGGTCAATTTTATGCATTCTGGCGTTCGTAGATACAAGAAAACTGTTAAAATTCTTCAGAAACGTCACTTTTGAAGTGTTTTCTTGTACTTTTAAGCCACTCAGATACCCTACGGGCTCGGAAAGTGCAACGAAACCATCAAATTTTAGCTAGAAACTGTATTTTTGTCGATTTTTATTGAATTTGAACTATATTTCAACGTTTTTTGATGGTTCTGAGCCACCAAACACACTTAAAGCATGCAGAATCGACTCAGAATAGGAAAAGGAGACGTTTAGGTCAATTTTATGCATTCTGGCGTTCGTAGATACAAGAAAACTGTTAAAATTCTTCAGAAACGTCACTTTTGAAGTGTTTTCTTGTACTTTTAAACCACTCAGATACCCTGCGGGCTCGGAAAGTGCAACGAAACCATCAAATTTTAGCTAGAAACTGTATTTTTGTCGATTTTTATTGAATTTGAACTATATTTCAACGTTTTTTGATGTTCTGAGCCACCAAACACTTAAAGCATGCAGAATCGACTCAGAATAGGAAAAGGAGACGTTTAGGTCAATTTTATGCATTCTGGCGTTCGTAGATACAAGAAAACTGTTAAAATTCTTCAGAAACGTCACTTTTGAAGTGTTTTCTTCTACTTTTAAGCCACTCAGATACCCTACGGGCTCGGAAAGTGCAACGAAACCATCAAATTTTAGCTAGACTCTGTATTTTTGTCGATTTTTATTGAATTTGAACTATATTTCAACGTTTTTTGATGGTTCTGAGCCACCAAACTCACTTAAAGCATGCAGAATCGACTCAGAATAGGAAAAGGAGACGTTTAGGTCAATTTTATGCATTCTGGCGTTCGTAGATGCAAGAAAACTGTTAAAATTCTTCAGAAACGTCACTTTTGAAGTGTTTTCTTGTACTTTTAAGCCACTCAGATACCCTGCGGGCTCGGAAAGTGCAACGAAACCATCAAATTTTAGCTAGAAACTGTATTTTTGTCGATTTTTATTGAATTTGAACTATATTTCAACGTTTTTTGATGGTTCTGAGCCACCAAACACACTTAAAGCATGCAAAATCGACTCAGCATAGGAAAAGGAGACGTTTAGGTCAATTTTATGCATTCTGGCGTTCGTAGATACAAGAAAACTGTTAAAATTCTTCAGAAACATCACTTTTGAAGTGTTTTCTTGTACTTTTAAGCCACTCAGATACCCTGCGGGCTCGGAAAGTGCAACGAAACCATCAAATTTTAGCTAGAAACTGTATTTTTGTCGATTTTTATTGAATTTGAACTATATTTCAACGTTTTTTGATGGTTCTGAGCCACCAAACACACTTAAAGCATGCAGAATCGACTCCGAATAGGAAAAGGAGACGTTTAGGTCAATTTTATGCATTCTGGCGTTCGTAGATACAAGAAAACTGTTAAAATTCTTCAGAAACGTCACTTTAGAAGTGTTTTCTTGTACTTTTAAGCCACTCAGATACCCTACGGGCTCGGAAAGTGCAACGAAACCATCAAATTTTAGCTAGAAACTGTATTTTGTCGATTTTTATTGAATTTGAAATATTTTTCAACGTTTTTTGATGGTTCTGAGCCACAAAACACACTTAAGGCATGCAGAATCGACTCAGAATTGGAAAAGGAGACGTTTAGGTCACTTTTATGCATTCTGGCGTTCGTAGATACAAGAAAACTGTTAAAATTCTTCAGAAGCGTCACTTTTGAAGTGTTTTCTTGTACTTTTAAGCCACTCAGATACCCTACGGGCTCGGAAAGTGCAACGAAACCATCAAATTTTAGCTAGAAACTGTATTTTTGTCGATTTTTATTGAAGTTGAACTATATTTCAACGTTTTTTGATGGTTCTGAGCCACCAAACACACTTAAAGCATGCAGAATCGACTCAGAATAGGAAAAGGAGACGTTTAGGTCAATTTTATGCATTCTGGCGTTCGTAGATACAAGAAAACTGTTAAAATTCTTCAGAAACGTCACTTTTGATGTGTTTTCTTGTACTTTTAAGCCACTCAGATACCCTACGGGCTCGGAAAGTGCAACGAAACCATCAAATTTTAGCTAGAAACTGTATTTTTGTCGATTGTTATTGAATTTGAACTATATTTCAACGTTTTTCGATGGTTCTGAGCCACCAAACACACTTAAAGCATGCAGAATCGACTCAGAATAGGAAAAGGAGACGTTTAGGTCAATTTTATGCATTCTGGCGTTCGTAGATAAAAAAAACTGTTAAAATTCTTCAGAAACGTCACTTTTGAAGTGTTTTCTTGTACTTTTAAGCCGCTTAGATACCCTACGGGCTCGGAAAGTGCAACGAAACCATCAAATTTTAGCTAGAAACTGTATTTTTGTCGATTTTTTTTTAATTTGAACTATATTTCAACGTTTTTCGATGGTTCTGAGCCACCAAACACACTTAAAGCATGCAGAATCGACTCAGAATAGGAAAAGGAGACGTTTAGGTCAATTTTATGCATTCTGGCGTTCGTAGATACAAGAAAACTGTTAAAATTCTTCAGAAACGTCACTTGTGAAGTGTTTTCTTGTACTTTTAAGCCACTCAGATACCCAACGGGCTCGGAAAGTGCAACGAAACCATCAAATTTAAGCTAGACACTCTATTTTTGTCGATTTTTATTGAATTTGAACTATATTTCAACGTTTTTTGATGGTTCTGAGCCATCAAACACACTTAAAGCATGCAGAATCGTCTCAGAATAGGAAAAGGAGACGTTTAGGTCAATTTTATGCATTCTGGCGTTCGTAGATACAAGAAAATTGTTAAAATTCTTCAGAAACGTCACTTTTGAAGTGTTTTCTTGTACTTTTAAGCCACTCAGATACCCTAGGGGCTCGGAAAGTGCAACGAAACCATCAAATTTTAGCTATAAACTGTATTTTTGTCGATTTTTATTGAATTTGAACTAAATTTCAACGTTTTTTGATGGTTCTGAGCCACCAAACACACTTAAAGCATGCAGAATCGTCTCAGAATAGGAAAAGGAGACGTTTAGGTCAATTTTATGCATTGTGGCGTTCGTAGATACAAGAAAATTGTAAAAATTCTTCAGAAACGCCACTTTTGAAGTGTTTTCTTGTACTTTTAAGCCACTCAGATACCCAACGGGCTCGGAATGTGCAACGAAACCATCAAATTTTAGCTAGAAACTGTATTTTTGTCGATCTTTATTGAATTTGAACTATATTTCAACGTTTTTTGATGGTTCTGAGCCACCAAACACACTTAAAGCATGCAGAATCGTCTCAGAATAGAAAAAGGAGACGTTTAGGTCAATTTTATGCATTCTGGCGTTCGTAGATACAAGAAAATTGTTAAAATTCTTCACAAACCTCACTTTTGAAGTGTTTTCTTGTACTTTTAAGCCACTCAGATACCCAACGGGCTCGGAAACTGCAACGAAACCATCAAATTTTAGCTAGAAACTGTATTTTTGTCGATTTTTATTGAATTTGAACTATTTTTCAACGTTTTTTGATGGTTCTGAGCCACCAAACACTCTTAAAGCATGCAGAATCGTCTCAGAATAGGAAAAGGAGACGTTTAGGTCAATTTTATGCATTCTGGCGTTCGTAGATACAAGAAAATTGTTAAAATTCTTCAGAAACGTCACTTTTGAAGTGTTTTCTTGTCCTTTTAAGCCACTCAGATACCCTACGAGCTCGGAAAGTGCAACGAAACCATCAAATTTTAGCTAGAAACTGTATTTTTGTCGATTTTTATTGAATTTGAACTATATTTCAACGTTTTTTGATGGTTCTGAGCAGTGCTGAAACTAGAGAATATTTAGCTATAGGCAAACTTTGCGTTAGGCCCCCTCCTTTAAACATAAAAAATGCAATTTAACAGAACAATTTTGTTTATATTTTTTAATGAGTATACAAAACAGATACTAAGTATGATAAAATATAAAAAAAGAAAAAAAAAATTGTTCTTGTTTAGTGCAACATAATTTTTGGACGAATTTGGCGCCCCTTGTCGTTGGCGCCCCTAGGCAAGGGCCTACTCCGCCTATAGCTAGTTTCGGTACTGGTTCTGAGCCACCAAACACACTTAAAGCATGCAGAATCGTCTCAGAATAGGAAAAGGAGACGTTTAGGTCAATTTTATGCATTCTGGCGTTCGTAGATACCAGAAAATTGTTAAAATTCTTCAGAAACGTCACTTTTGAAGTATTTTCTTGTACTTTTAAGCCACTCAGATACCCTACGGGCTCGGAAAGTGCAACGAAACCATCAAATTTTAGCTAGAAACTGTATTTTTGTCGATTTTTATTGAATTTGCACTATATTTCAACGTTTTTTGATGGTTCTGAGCCACAAAACACACTTAAATCATGCAGAATCGTCTCAGAATAGGAAAAGGAGACGTTTAGGTCAATTTTATGCATTCTGGCGTTCGTAGATACCAGAAAATTGTTAAAATTCTTCAGAAACGTCACTTTTGAAGTGTTTTCTTGTACTTTTAAGCCACTCAGATACCCTATGGGCTCGGAAAGTGCAACGAAACCATCAAATTTTAGCTAGAAACTGTATTTTTGTCGATTTTTATTGAATTTGAACTATATTTCAACGTTTTTTGATGGTTCTGAGCCACCAAACACACTTAAAGCATGCAGAATCGTCTCATAATACGAAAAGGAGACGTTTAGGTCAATTTTATGCATTCTGGCGTTCGTAGATACAAGAAAATTGTTAAAATTCTTCAGAAACGTCACTTTTGAAGTGTTTTCTTGTACTTTTAAGCCACTCAGATACCCGACGGGCTCGGAAAGTGCAACGAAACCATCAAATTTTAGCTAGAAACTGTATTTTTGTCGATTTTTATTGAATTTGAACTATATTTCAACGTTTTTTGATGGTTCTGAGCCACCAAACACACTTAAAGCATGCAGAATCGTCTCAGAATAGGAAAAGGAGACGTTTAGGTCAATTTTATGCATTCTGGCGTTCGTAGATACAAGAAAATTGTTAAAATTCTTCAGAAACGTCACTTTTGAAGTGTTTTCTTGTACTTTTAAGCCACTCAGATACCCGACGGTCTCGGAAAGTGCAACGAAACCATCAAATTTTAGCTAGAAACTGTATTTTTGTCGATTTTTATTGAATTTGAACTATATTTCAACGTTTTTTGATGGTTCTGAGCCAATAAACACACTTAAAGCATGCAGAATCGTCTCAGAATAGGAAAAGGAGACGTTTAGGTCAATTTATGCATTCTGGCGTTCCTAGATACAAGAAAATTTTTTAAATTCTTCAGAAACCTCACTTTTGAAGTGTTTTCTTGTTCTTTTAAGCCACTCAGGTACCCTACGGGCTCGGAAAGTGCAACGAAACCATCAAATTTTAGCTAGAAACTGTATTTTTGTCGATTTTTATTGAATTTGAACTATATTTGAACGTTTTTTGATGGTTCTGAGCCACCAAACACACTTAAAGCACGCAGAATCGTCTCAGAATAGGAAAAGGAGACGTTTAGGTCAATTTTATGCGTTCTGGCGTTCGTAGATACAAGAAAATTGTTAAAATTCTTCAGAAACGTCACTTTTGAAGTGTTTTCTTGTACTTTTAAGCCACTCAGATTCCCCACGGGCTCGGAAATTGCAACGAAATCATCAAATTTTAGCTAGAAACTGTATTTTTGTCGTTTTTATTGAATTTGAACTATATTTCAACGTTTTTTGATGTTTCTGAGCCACCAAACACACTTAAAGCATGCAGAATCGTCCCAGAATAGGAAAAGGAGATGTTTAGGTCAATTTTATGCATTCTGGCGTTCGTAGATACAAGAAAATTGTTAAAATTCTTCAGAAACGTCACTTTTGAAGTGTTTTCTTGTACTTTTAAGCCACTCAGATACCCAACGGGCTCGGAAAGTGCAACGAAACCATCAAATTTTAGGTAGAAACTGTATTTTTGTCGATTTTTATTGAATTTGAACTATATTTCAAAGTTTTTTGATGTTTCCGAGCCACCAAACACACTTAAAGCATGCAGAATCGTCTCAGAATAGGAAAAGGAGACGTTTAGGTTAATTTTATGCATTCTGGCGTTCGTAGATACAAGAAAATTGTTAAAATTCTTCAGAAACGTCACTTTTGAAGTGTTTTCTTGTACTTTTAAGCCACTCAGATATCCTACGGGCTCGGAAAGTGCAACGAAACCATCAAATTTTAGCTATAAACTGTATTTTTGTCGATTTTTATTGAATTTGAGCTATATTTCAACGTTTTTTGATGGTTCTGAGCCACCAAACACATTTAAAGCATGCAGGATTGTCTCAGAATAGGAAAAATAGACGTTTAGGTCAATTTTATGCATTCTGGCGTTCGTAGATACAAGAAAATTGTTAAAATTCTTCAGAAACGTCACTTTTGAAGTGTTTTCTTGTACTTTTAAGCCACTCAGATTCCCCACGGGCTCGGAAATTGCAACGAAATCATCAAATTTTAGCTAGAAACTGTATTTTTGTCGATTTTTATTGAATTTGAACTATATTTCAACGTTTTTTGATGTTTCTGAGCCACCAAACACACTTAAAGCATGCAGAATCGTCCCAGAATAGGAAAAGGAGATGTTTAGGTCAATTTTATGCATTCTGGCGTTCGTAGATACAAGAAAATTGTTAAAATTCTTCAGATACGTCACTTTTGAAGTGTTTTCTTGTACTTTTAAGCCACTCAGATACCCAACGGGCTCGGAAAGTGCAACGAAACCATCAAATTTTAGGTAGAAACTGTATTTTTGTCGATTTTTATTGAATTTGAACTATATTTCAAAGTTTTTTGATGTTTCCGAGCCACCAAACACACTTAAAGCATGCAGAATCGTCTCAGAATAGGAAAAGGAGACGTTTAGGTTAATTTTATGCATTCTGGCGTTCGTAGATACAAGAAAATTGTTAAAATTCTTCAGAAACGTCACTTTGGAAGTGTTTTCTTGTACTTTTAAGCCACTCAGATACCATACGGGCTCGGAAAGTGCAACGAAACCATCAAATTTTAGCTAGAAACAGTATTTTTGTCGATTTTTATTGAATTTGAACTATATTTCAAAGTTTTTTGATGTTTCCGAGCCACCAAACACACTTAAAGCATGCAGAATCGTCTCAGAATAGGAAAAGGAGACGTTTAGGTTAATTTTATGCATTCTGGCGTTCGTAGATACAAGAAAATTGTTAAAATTCTTCAGAAACGTCACTTTTGAAGTGTTTTCTTGTACTTTTAAGCCACTCAGATACCATACGGGCTCGGAAAGTGCAACGAAACCATCAAATTTTAGCTAGAAACAGTATTTTTGTCGATTTTTATTGAATTTGAACTATATTTCAACGTTTTTTGATGGTTCTGAGCCACCAAACACACTTAAAGCATGCAGAATCGTCTCAGAATAAAAAAAGGAGACGTTTAGGTCGATTTTATGCATTCTGGCGTTCGTAGATACAAGAAAATTGTTAAAATTCTTCAGAAACGTCACTTTTGAAGTGTTTTCTTGTACTTTTAGTGACAAATTTCCTGTGTCGAGTGTTGATTTATCAGTTTTCTACGCTTTTCATCTTATTGATATAGTTGCTTGTAAGTTATGTTGTGGACGTAGTTCTTTATTTATTTTTGTGATATATATTCCTCCGGATGTGTCCATTCAAGAATATGAATTATTTTTAGAATGTTTTGAAAATATTGCTGTTGAATTAGATAATATTCTTATAATTGGTGACTTCAATGCTCCTACTTTTTCGAATAATGTAAAGGATTCAAAATCTAATTTAGTATTTAATATGATGTCTTTTTTGAACCTTACACAGTATAACAATATTCGTAACTGTAATAAGGTATTACTGGACTTAGTTTTTACCAATTACGGCAAATGTTTGGTTGAACAGGACACCTGTCCTATTGTGCCAGAAGATCGACACCATCCTGCGCTTAATATTAATTTGGTTTTAAAAACTGGTACCTACGAAAATTTGTCTATGTGTACAGATGTAAAAACTTATAACTTTAAAAAGGCGGACTATGTTTCTTTATATAATGGTCTATTAACCACTAATTGGGATGTCCTGTATGAGTCCACTAATGTGAATAGTGCCTGTGAGACGTTATACAGAATATTGTACTCATTGTTTGATAAACATGTACCATTGTTTAAATGTTCCAAATTCAGTTTCCCGAGTTGGTATACTACTGAACTTAGACAACAAATCATTCTGAAGCATAAAGTGTTTAGAGAAATCAAACGAAAGCCTTCCTGTCATCTTCGAAATCACTTCAGTTCTTTACGTCGTATTGTTAAACAACTCTTGCGTCGGGATTTTAATAACTACATTAAAAATGTTCAGCATGCTTTACTGCGTGATCCTAAATACTTCTGGTCGTATATCAAAGAAAAAAAGGGGCGCTCCAATATTCCCAATAAAGTTCACCTTAACCATAATTTTCATGATAACCCAGCTGATATTGTTAATTGCTTTGCTAAATTCTTTTCTTCGTCTTTTCATAATCCTTCATTGAATAGTTTTGCTCATTCAAGTCAGCTTACAGGTATTAGTAATAGTTGCATTAATGTGGTTATTTCTGAAGATGATGTAAGCAGGGCAATAAAATTACTTAAGGATAGTCAAGTTGCTGGAGATGATCAAGTTCCCAGTTTTCTGGTTAAAGACTGTTGTAATGTTTTCGTTAAGCCCCTAATGCATATCTTTAATATAATTTTAAAAACTTCATGCTTTCCGGATAAGTGGAAAACCGCCAAGATTGTGCCCATTTTCAAGAGTGGTGATGTTTCAGCAGTGAGCAATTATAGACCTATTTCGTTGCTGTGCAATTTTTCAAAAATATTTGAACGTATTCTTTTTAATCAGATCTCCTTCCAAACTAAGTTGTTAGTAAATGAGGGCCAACATGGGTTTACCATGGGCAGATCCACTTTAACGAATTTAACTTGCTATTCCCAAGATATATCTCAGGCTTTGGATAACAGAGGTCAATTGGACGTGATGTATGGTGATTTTTCAAAGGCCTTTGACAGAGTCAACCACCAGCTCTTATTAAGAAAGCTGTCGAATATTGGTTTCTCTAATTCTCTCACAAATCTTTTTGAATCTTATTTGACTAAGCGCAACAATTTTGTGGTAGTAAATGGATTTAAGTCCAACAGTTACATCACAGCTGCTGGAGTGCCGCAGGGCTCCACTCTTGGTCCTTTGCTATTCACATTATTTATTAACGATGTGCTAGATTGTATTCGCTACTCAAAAGTTCTCATTTTCGCAGATGATATTAAAATATACCGTGAAATTAGTGGTAATAGTGACTCCTTGCTTCTTCAAAAAGACATAAATAATTTGGTTTCTTGGTCATTGCTCAACTTTTTACCTTTAAATGAGAATAAATCCTTTATTATTTCGTTCACACACAAGCTTAATGTATGCGAGTTTGATTACAAAATCAATCATCACAGCTTACAGAAATGCTCTTCCATTTTGGATTTAGGTGTTTTGTATGATAATAAGTTCAGTTTTGCAGAACATGTGGAGAGCATTACTTCACAAGCTAAAAGATCACTAGGGTTCCTTATTAGAAACTGCAAAGATTTCACTAGCATTCAAGCTTTGAAAACTTTGTTCTATGCTTTGGTGCGCTCTAAATTAGAATACTGTGCGTTAGCTTGGTTTCCTTATTACAACTATCAAGTAGTATGCCTTGAGAACATACAGCGCAGATTTTTAAAGTACCTCTATTTTAAGGAACAGAAAACATGGCCAACGAGAAATTATCCGCAAACAGCTCTACTAGAAAAATTTGATATGAGTTCATTATTTTGTAGACGTGTTACTGGCGTTATCGTCTTTTTATATAAATTATTAAATAATCAAATTGATTGCAGGGCCTTAACTAATTCTTTGTCCTTTCTGGTACCTAGAACTAGCAGCAGGCATTCTGTAACATTATACACTAGCATTGCTAGAACTAATTTTGGGAGAAAAGCACCGATATATCTAATAAGCTATTTTTTAAAAGAAATAGAAATGAATTCCGATTTTGACATTTTTAACACTAGCCTTAAGTCTATAAAAGACACTGTTAGAATTAAGCTTAAGTAGTTTACACTTTACTTTCAGATATGGTTTTCATACTGTTGTATTTTAATTTAAGTTATTTATTTCTTGATGTATATGCCTAGATTTACAGATTGTGTGTTTGATTTTTGATATTGCAGATAAATGTAGGTATTTATTTCGGCTTTAATTTATTCATTCATTCATTTATTTCTATTTTAATTTTATTTAAGTTAAGTTACTGTTCTTATGTTTCATTATATTGAGATCTTTGATTATTTATGCATTTAATTTATTAATTTGTTATTTTCTTTGATTCTGAATTGTTGTCATTGTTTTTATATTCTTTATAATTGTCCTGTAACTGGAATGTGTAGTTCTGTTGGGCAATAAACTTTATTTATTTATTTATTTATTTATTTATTTATTTACTTTTAAGCCACTCAGATACCCGACGGGCTCGGAAAGTGCAACGAAACCATCAAATTTTAGCTAGAAACTGTATTTTTGTCGATTTTTATTGAATTTGAACTATATTTCAAAGTTTTTTTATGGTTCTGATCCACCAAACACACTTAAAGCATGCAGAATCGTCTCAGAATAGGAAAATGAGACGTTTAGGTCAATTTTATGCATTCTGGCGTTCGTAGATACAAGAAAATTGTTAAAATTCTTCAGAAACGTCACTTTTTGTAGGGATGCTTGATATGTTAAGTTGGCAGCGCGGGCACTAAGCGAGTGCGCGCTGGTGATTGTGAGATAGAAGTTAGACAGTTAGGAGTCATAATAAAAAGCAGCTACCCCTAAGTGTTATTATTCCGGGTTCTTGGGGCTCTCAGGCACGGCCGCACATGGTGTCAGGTGTGAAAACAACCAACGGATAAGTTCGAAAAAGAAACAAACAAGAAAATCCACAAAATGACGGACAACGGCGACGATAAGCAGGAAATCGCTGACCTACGCCAACAACTGAACGTCCTACAACAAATGCTCCAGAATCTGCACTCAACTGCAAAACCAAGCGTAATTAATTCAGTGCCGGCTCCCGAAGCATTTAGTTTCGACAAAAACGAATGGACGGCATGGCTAACGCATAATGAACGCTACAGAATAACGACAAATTTGGACACAGCAGACGAGAAAGTACAAATAAATAGTCTTTTGCTCCACATGGGCCAGAAAGTCACGAAGATTCTCGAAACGAAAAAGAAAGAGGAGTATTCATTCGACACGTACGCAGAGGCGAAACAATTTTTTACTGGCTACTTTGTTGGAACTACAAATATAATTTATGCAAGAGCCAAGTTCAATCGGAGAAACCAAAAAGAAGGTGAGTCCGCACAAGAATATATTACTGCCATTGTTGCTCTAGGTAAAGACTGTAAATACGGACAGTTAGAGGACGAATTGGTTCGTGACCGACTTGTAGTGGGCATACGGGATCAAAAATTATCCGAGTCACTACAATTGACTGAAAAATTAACCCTAGAAATGACGGTAAATGAAATTATGCAAGCTGAGACGATCAAAACAGAAAACCAAGAGCTCAGAGAGGGGGTGCATATAGGCGCTGTCAAGAACAAAAAGCCACAAAAGCAGAAAAGTAGTCGAGAACAAAGGAATCGACCAGAAAAAAAAGAAAAACAGAAACAAATGTATGCGCTGTGGTAAAGAACCAAGCCATCCCAGAACAGAATGTCCAGCCAACAACCAAAAATGCAGAAAATGTCGACTGATTGGTCACTATGGGTCTGAGTGCCGAACGAAACGAATTAATGAAAATGTACAAGCAGATCAAAGTAGCACTGACAACAGTGACTATGAGCTTTATCGAGTTATTAAGGTGAACAGAGTGCAGCGATCCAGCCGGTTTCGCATGACTCTCAACTGTGGTGAAATAAAATTAGTCTTTAAACTTGACACAGGGGCTGAGGTATCGGTCATAACCTCAAAAGACTATGAAGAGAAATTAAAAAATCATTACAGATTGAAACCTACTCGAACAGTATTAGCAGGTTTGGGCCAAAACAGATGTCCCGTACTGGGCAAAATAAAAATTCCCTTAGAAATAGGTGGGAGACAAGAAGTCATTAAAGCCTACGTCGCTGACACGAACGAAAACCTTCTGGGAGAACCAGCTTTGCTGAAACTACAGATCGTACAGCGGTTGGGAAACGAGATAAAAATGATCGATCAAGTGAGGCTAGAAAATAAGCGATCAACCAAAGAAGAAATTCTCGCAAAATGGCCTGAAGTATTCAAAGGTTTGGGGAAGAATACCCCTTCCGTTAATGAAGCAAGTGGAAAAAGAAATAAACAAAATGGTAACACAAAAAGTGATCGAACGTGTGGACAGTCCAACAGAGTGGTGTGCACCTATGGTGGTAGCACAAAAGAAAAACGGTAAAGTACGTGTGTGTGCAGACTTCACGCAATTAAATCAGTTCGTGAGACGCGAACGGTATCAGCTCCCATCAGTGGACGAAACGCTTGCCAAATTGAGGGAAGCCAAGTTATTTTCGAAATTAGATTTCTCTTCCGGGTTTTGGCAACTGGAAATTACACCGGAATCACGAAAATACACCACGTTCATAACACCTTTTGGAAGATACATGTATCGAAGAATACCTTTCGGTATAACATCGGCTCCAGAAATATTTCAAAAAACACTGTATGGAATAATACAAGAACTTCAGTCTGACTGGATACACGTGCATGCTGACGATATTCTAGTCACGGGCAGAAACAGTCAAGAACACAATGAAAATTTGGACAAAGTGCTAACAGTAGTGAAGAAACACGGTTTAACGCTCAACAAAGACAAATGTGAATTCAACAAATCAGAAACCTCTTACTTGGGATATGTGGTTGGAGCGGAAGATATCAAAATTGACCCAAAAAGCATAGCAGCTATTCGTGACTATCCAGCACCCAACAACCCAACAGAAGTCAAACGATTTCTTGGTATGGTAAATTATGTCGCGAAATTTATTAGCAATGTTGCCGAGAAAACCAAGTATCTACGAGAGACGATAAAAAACAGCACGTCATTTGTATGGACAGAAAAACACGAGGAAGAATTCCAGAATTTAAAGGAAACTATAGCATCAGCTCCCGTATTAGCAAAATATGACGTCGACAAACCAAGACGAGTCGCAGCCGACGCCTCAGCATTTGGAATTGGAGCTGTGTTGGAACAACAGCAAAATGACGACAACTGGAAACCAGTGTACTTTTGTTCCAAAACCTTAAGTGACGCGGAGCAACGGTATGCTCAGATCGAAAAAGAAGCACTCGCAGCCACGTGGGCATGCGAACGGTTAGAGCAATTTCTCATAGGATCGCGTTTTTTAGTGCTAACGGACCACAAACCGCTGTTAGTGATATTAACGACGAAAGAAATTAATAAACTCTCCAACCGATTACAAAGACTAAGAATGCGGTTGTTAAAGTTTAATTATGATGTGCAATATGTCCCGGGAAAAACATTCCATGTACCCGACGCGTTATCTCGCGCACCTCTACACGAAGGCGTCCGCGACGGCGATTCAGCGCTTAAGGACCAGGAAATAAAACGCAGTGTTGACAGAACTATCATCGAGTTCCTGCTCAGAAGAGGTGGTACGGAAACATCAGGAGGAAGATCAAGAAATGCAACTATTGAAGAAATTTGTAGTAGAAACATGGCCAGGAAAACCACCTACTGCCGTGACACCATACTTTAAATTTCGTAACGAATTAAAAATCCACAATAACCTAATCTGTTATAGAGATCGCTTAGTAATCCCCAGGGCCCTCCGCAAGCAATGTTTGCGAGTACTACACGATGGACACCTGGGCACGCCCAAATGTCTGGAAAAAGCGAAGACAACAGTTTGGTGGCCTGAAATACGCCGACATCTGAAGGATATGGTTGAAAACTGCGAGACTTGTATCAAGCACCGCCAGCCTGTAGTCGAGCCAATGATCCCTTCCACAGTACCATCCCGTCCGTGGAAAGTCCTAGGTGCGGACCTCGCCTACTACAATGGAAAGAATTACCTAGTGGTGCAGGACTATTACTCGAAATACCCTGAAATTCGCAAGCTGAAAAAACTGACTAGCTTAGAAACAATAGAATATCTCAAGGACATATTCTCGCACCATGGAATTCCGGAAGAATTAAGAAGCGATAACGGTAAACAGTTCGACAGCCTCGAGTTCAGAACTTTTGCCAAGGACTACGGATTTCGATGGGTGAGCAGCAGCCCGGAATTCCAGCAGAGTAATGGACAAGCAGAAAGTGCAGTCAAACTATTGAAAACCATCTTGAAGAAGAACGAGGATCCATTTCTGGGCATGCTGGCCTACAGAAATACTCCCTTATCCTGCGGAGCCTCCCCAGCCCAGCTGTTGTTTGGCAGGCAGTTACGGGACAGGGTGCCAGCAATAAGCAGAAGATTGGTACCAAAGCTGCCAAACCATCAAGCAATTAGGAGAGAAATGGAGGCAGAAAAACAACGACAAAAACATCACTACGATAGACGGCATCGCACGAAAGATAATGCGGAGCTGAAGGCTGGTGATCGAGTGTGGCTTATTCATCGAAAAGAAGAGGGAATGGTGCAGACGCCACATGAAACACCAAGATCATACTGGGTAAAGACTCCTCATGGCCAGGTCAGAAGAAACCGACAACATTTGCAAAAACTACCAGAGCTGGGTGAAAATCCCCCAAGAAATTCTGAGCCAGAGATCATGTCTTCACCAACCAACAAACAACCAAAAACGCCAACACCTCCCGTCTCTGCGAGACCAAACCGCACGAAAAAACCACCAGGCAGATTTAAAGATTTTGTGATAAATTGAACCACTTTCTAGTATTATATTATTTAGATACGTTGTTATTTTAATAGTTATATCTTAGTTTTGTAAATCTAGTTTAAAGTAAAGAATAATACAAAAGAGGGGGGATGTAGGGATGCTTGATATGTTAAGTTGGCAGCGCGGGCACTAAGCGAGTGCGCGCTGGTGATTGTGAGATAGAGGTTAGACAGTTAGGAGTGATAATAAAAAGCAGCTACCCCTAAGTGTTATTATTCCGGGTTCTTGGGGCTCTCAGGCACGGCCGCACACTTTTGAAGTGATTTCTTGTACTTTTAAGCCACTCAGATAACCTACGGGCTCGGAAAGTGCAATGAAACCATCAAATTTTAGCAAGAAACTGTACTTTTGTCGATTTTTATTGAATTTGAACAATATTTCAACGCTTTTTGATGGTTCTGAGCCACCAAACACACTTAAAGCATGCAGAATCGTCTCAGAATAGGAAAAGGAGACTTAGGTCAATTTTATGCATTCTGGCGTTCGTAGATACAAGAAAATTGTTAAAATTCTTCAGAAACGTCACTTTTGAAGTGTTTTCTTGTACTTTTAAGCCACTCAGATTCCCCACGGGCTGGGAAATTGCAACGAAATCATCAAATTTTAGCTAGAAACTGTATTTTTGTCGATTTTTATTGAATTTGAACTATATTTCAACGTTTTTTGATGTTTCTGAGCCACCAAACACACTTAAAGCATGCAGAATCGTCCCAGAATAGGAAAAGGAGATGTTTAGGTCAATTTTATGCATTCTGGCGTACGTAGATACAAGAAAATTGTTAAAATTCTTCAGAAACGTCACTTTTGAAGTGTTTTCTTGTACTTTTAAGCCACTCAGATACCCAACGGGCTCGGAAAGTGCAACGAAACCATCAAATTTTAGCTAGAAACTGTATTTTTGTCGATTTTTATTGAATTTGAACTATGTTTCAAAGTTTTTTGATGTTTCCGAGCCACCAAACACACTTAAAGCATGCAGAATCGTCTCAGAATAGGAAAAGGAGACGTTTAGGTTAATTTTATGCATTCTGGCGTTCGTAGATATAAGAAAATTGTAAAAATTCTTCAGAAACGTCACTTTTGAAGTGTTTTCTTGTACTTTTAAGCCACTCAGATACCCTACGGGCTCGGAGAGTGCAACGAAACCATCAAATTTTAGCTAGAAACCGTATTTTTGTCGATTTTTATTGAATTTGGACTATATTTCAACGTTTTTTGATGGTTCTGAGCCACCAAACACACTTAAAGATTGCAGAATCGTCTCAGAATAGGAAAAGGAGACGTTTGGGTCAATTTTATGCATTCTGGCGTTCGTAGATACAAGAAAATTGTTAAAATTCTTCAGAAACGTCACTTTTGAAGTGTTTTCTTGTACTTTTAAGCCACTGAGATACCCTACGGGCTCGGAAAGTGCAACGAAACCATCAAATTTTAGCTAGAAACTGTATTTTTGTCGATTTTTATTGAATTTGAACTATATTTCAACGTTTTTTGATGGTTCTGAGCCACCAAACACACTTAAAGATTGCAGAATCGTCTCAGAATAGGAAAAGGAGACGTTTGGGTCAATTTTATGCATTCTGGCGTTCGTAGATACAAGAAAATTGTTAAAATTCTTCAGAAACGTCACTTTTGAAGTGTTTTCTTGTACTTTTAAGCCACTCAGATACCCTACGGGCTCGGAAAGTGCAACGAAACCATCAAATTTTAGCTAGAAACTGTATTTTTGTCGATTTTTATTGAATTTGAACTATATTTCAACGTTTTTTGAGGGTTCTGAGCCACCAAACACACTTAAAGATTGCAGAATCGTCTCAGAATAGGAAAAGGAGACGTTTGGGTCAATTTTATGCATTCTGGCGTTCGTAGATACAAGAAAATTGTTAAAATTCTTCAGAAACGTCACTTTTGAAGTGTTTTCTTGTACTTTTAAGCCACTCAGATACCCTACGGGCTCGGAGACTGCAAGGAAACCATCAAATTTTAGCTAGAAACCGTATTTTTGTCGATTTTTATTGAATTTGGACTATATTTCAACGTTTTTTGATGGTTCTGAGCCACCAAACACACTTAAAGATTGCAGAATCGTCTCAGAATAGGAAAAGGAGACGTTTGGGTCAATTTTATGCATTCTGGCGTTCGTAGATACAAGAAAATTGTTAAAATTCTTCAGAAACGTCACTTTTGAAGTGTTTTCTTGTACTTTTAAGCCACTGAGATACCCTACGGGCTCGGAAAGTGCAACGAAACCATCAAATTTTAGCTAGAAACTGTATTTTTGTCGATTTTTATTGAATTTGAACTATATTTCAACGTTTTTTGATGGTTCTCAGCCACCAAACACACTTAAAGATTGCAGAATCGTCTCAGAATAGGAAAAGGAGACGTTTGGGTCAATTTTATGCATTCTGGCGTTCGTAGATACAAGAAAATTGTTAAAATTCTTCAGAAACGTCACTTTTGAAGTGTTTTCTTGTACTTTTAAGCCACTCAGATACTCTACGGGCTCGGAAAGTGCAACGAAACCATCAAATTTTAGCTAGAAACTGTATTTTTGTCGATTTTTATTGAATTTGAACTATATTTCAACGTTTTTTGAGGGTTCTGAGCCACCAAACACACTTAAAGATTGCAGAATCGTCTCAGAATAGGAAAAGGAGACGTTTGGGTCAAATTTATGCATTCTGGCGTTCGTAGATACAAGAAAATTGTTAAAATTCTTCAGAAACGTCACTTTTGAAGTGTTTTCTTGTACTTTTAAGCCACTCAGATACTTAACGGGCTCGGAAAGTGCAACGAAACCATCAAATTTTAGCTAGAAACTGTATTTTTGTCGATTTTTATTGAATTTGAACTATATTTCAACGTTTTTTGATGGTTCTGAGCCACCAAACACACTTAAAGCATGCAGAATCGTCTCAGAATAGGAAAAGGAGACGTTTAGGTCAATTTTATGCATTCTGGCGTTCGTAGATACAAGAAAATTGTTAAAATTCTTCAAAAACGTCACTTTTGAAGTGTTTTCTTGTACTTTTAAGCCACTCAGATACCCAACGGGCTCGGAAAGTGCAACGAAACCATCAAATTTTAGCTAGAAACCGTATTTTTGTCGATTTTTATTGAATTTGGACTATATTTCAACGTTTTTTGATGGTTCTGAGCCACCAAACACACTTAAAGATTGCAGAATCGTCTCAGAATAGGAAAAGGAGACGTTTGGGTCAATTTTATGCATTCTGGCGTTCGTAGATACAAGAAAATTGTTAAAATTCTTCAGAAACTTCACTTTTGAAGTGTTTTCTTGTACTTTTAAGCCACTGAGATACCCGACGGGCTCGGAAAGTGCAACGAAACCATCAAATTTTAGCTAGAAACTGTATTTTTGTCGATTTTTATTGAATTTGAACTATATTTCAACGTTTTTTGATGGTTCTGAGCCACCAAACACACTTAAAGATTGCAGAATCGTCTCAGAATAGGAAAAGGAGACGTTTGGGTCAATTTTATGCATTCTGGCGTTCGTAGATACAAGAAAATTGTTAAAATTCTTCAGAAACGTCACTTTTGAAGTGTTTTCTTGTACTTTTAAGCCACTCAGATACCCTACGGGCTCGGAAAGTGCAACGAAACCATCAAATTATATTTCAACGTTTTTTGAGGGTTCTGAGCCACCAAACACACTTAAAGATTGCAGAATCGTCTCAGAATAGGAAAAGGAGACGTTTGGGTCAATTTTATGCATTCTGGCGTTCGTAGATACAAGAAAATTGTTAAAATTCTTCAGAAACGTCACTTTTGAAGTGTTTTCTTGTACTTTTAAGCCACTCAGATACCCTACGGGCTCGGAAAGCGCAACGAAACCATCAAATTTTAGCTAGTAACTGTATTTTTGTCGATTTTTATTGAATTTGAACTATATTTCAACGTTTTTTGATGGTTCTGAGCCACCAAACACACTTAAAGCATGCAGAATCGTCTCAGAATAGCAAAAGGAGACGTTTAGGTCAATTTTATGCATTATGGCATTCGTAGATACAAGAAAATTGTTAAAATTCTTCAGGAACATCACTTTTGAAGTGTTTTCTTGTACTTTTAAGCCACTCAGATACCCTACGGGCTCGGAAAGTGCAACGAAACCATCAAATTTTAGCTAGAAACTGTATTTTTGTCGATTTTTATTGAATTTGAACTATATTTCAACGTTTTTTGAGGGTTCTGAGCCACCAAACACACTTAAAGATTGCAGAATCGTCTCAGAATAGGAAAAGGAGACGTTTGGGTCAATTTTATGCATTCTGGCGTTCGTAGATACAAGAAAATTGTTAAAATTCTTCAGAAACGTCACTTTTGAAGTGTTTTCTTGTACTTTTAAGCCACTCAGATACCCTACGGGCTCGGAGACTGCAAGGAAACCATCAAATTTTAGCTAGAAACCGTATTTTTGTCGATTTTTATTGAATTTGGACTATATTTCAACGTTTTTTGATGGTTCTGAGCCACCAAACACACTTAAAGATTGCAGAATCGTCTCAGAATAGGAAAAGGAGACGTTTGGGTCAATTTTATGCATTCTGGCGTTCGTAGATACAAGAAAATTGTTAAAATTCTTCAGAAACGTCACTTTTGAAGTGTTTTCTTGTACTTTTAAGCCACTGAGATACCCTACGGGCTCGGAAAGTGCAACGAAACCATCAAATTTTAGCTAGAAACTGTATTTTTGTCGATTTTTATTGAATTTGAACTATATTTCAACGTTTTTTGATGGTTCTGAGCCACCAAACACACTTAAAGATTGCAGAATCGTCTCAGAATAGGAAAAGGAGACGTTTGGGTCAATTTTATGCATTCTGGCGTTCGTAGATACAAGAAAATTGTTAAAATTCTTCAGAAACGTCACTTTTGAAGTGTTTTCTTGTACTTTTAAGCCACTCAGATACCCTACGGGCTCGGAAAGTGCAACGAAACCATCAAATTTTAGCTAGAAACTGTATTTTTGTCGATTTTTATTGAATTTGAACTATATTTCAACGTTTTTTGAGGGTTCTGAGCCACCAAACACACTTAAAGATTGCAGAATCGTCTCAGAATAGGAAAAGGAGACGTTTGGGTCAAATTTATGCATTCTGGCGTTCGTAGATACAAGAAAATTGTTAAAATTCTTCAGAAACGTCACTTTTGAAGTGTTTTCTTGTACTTTTAAGCCACTCAGATACTTAACGGGCTCGGAAAGTGCAACGAAACCATCAAATTTTAGCTAGAAACTGTATTTTTGTCGATTTTTATTGAATTTGAACTATATTTCAACGTTTTTTGATGGTTCTGAGCCACCAAACACACTTAAAGCATGCAGAATCGTCTCAGAATAGGAAAAGGAGACGTTTAGGTCAATTTTATGCATTCTGGCGTTCGTAGATACAAGAAAATTGTTAAAATTCTTCAAAAACGTCACTTTTGAAGTGTTTTCTTGTACTTTTAAGCCACTCAGATACCCAACGGGCTCGGAAAGTGCAACGAAACCATCAAATTTTAGCTAGAAACCGTATTTTTGTCGATTTTTATTGAATTTGGACTATATTTCAACGTTTTTTGATGGTTCTGAGCCACCAAACACACTTAAAGATTGCAGAATCGTCTCAGAATAGGAAAAGGAGACGTTTGGGTCAATTTTATGCATTCTGGCGTTCGTAGATACAAGAAAATTGTTAAAATTCTTCAGAAACGTCACTTTTGAAGTGTTTTCTTGTACTTTTAAGCCACTGAGATACCCGACGGGCTCGGAAAGTGCAACGAAACCATCAAATTTTAGCTAGAAACTGTATTTTTGTCGATTTTTATTGAATTTGAACTATATTTCAACGTTTTTTGATGGTTCTGAGCCACCAAACACACTTAAAGATTGCAGAATCGTCTCAGAATAGGAAAAGGAGACGTTTGGGTCAATTTTATGCATTCTGGCGTTCGTAGATACAAGAAAATTGTTAAAATTCTTCAGAAACGTCACTTTTGAAGTGTTTTCTTGTACTTTTAAGCCACTCAGATACCCTACGGGCTCGGAAAGTGCAACGAAACCATCAAATTATATTTCAACGTTTTTTGAGGGTTCTGAGCCACCAAACACACTTAAAGATTGCAGAATCGTCTCAGAATAGGAAAAGGAGACGTTTGGGTCAATTTTATGCATTCTGGCGTTCGTAGATACAAGAAAATTGTTAAAATTCTTCAGAAACGTCACTTTTGAAGTGTTTTCTTGTACTTTTAAGCCACTCAGATACCCTACGGGCTCGGAAAGCGCAACGAAACCATCAAATTTTAGCTAGAAACTGTATTTTTGTCGATTTTTATTGAATTTGAACTATATTTCAACGTTTTTTGATGGTTCTGAGCCACCAAACACACTTAAAGCATGCAGAATCGTCTCAGAATAGCAAAAGGAGACGTTTAGGTCAATTTTATGCATTATGGCATTCGTAGATACAAGAAAATTGTTAAAATTCTTCAGGAACATCACTTTTGAAGTGTTTTCTTGTACTTTTAAGCCACTCAGATACCCAACGTGCTCGGAAAGTGCAACGAAACCATCAAATTTTAGCTAGAAACTGTATTTTTGTCGATTTTTATTGAATTTGACTATATTTCAACGTTTTTTGATGGTTCTGAGCCACCAAACACACTTAAAGCATGCAGAATCGTCTCAGAATAGGAAAAGGAGACGTTTAGGTCAATTTTATGCATTCTGGCGTTCGTAGATACAAGAAAATGGTTAAAATTCTTCAGAAACGTCACTTTTGAAGTGTTTTCTTGTACTTTTAAGCCACTCAGATACCGAACGGGCTCGGAAAGTGCAACGAAACCATCAAATTTTAGCTAGAAACTGTATTTTTGCCGATTTTTATTGAATTTGAACTATATTTCAACGTTTTTTAATGGTTCTGAGCCACCAAACACATTTAAAGCATGCAGAATCGTCTCAGAATAGGAAAAGGAGACGTTTAGGTCAATTTTATGCATTCTGGCGTTCGTTGATAAAAGAAAATTGTTAAAATTCTTCAGAAACGTCACTTTTGAAGTGTTTTCTTGTACTTTTAAGCCACTCAGATACCCAACGGGCTCGGAAAGTGTAACGAAACCATCAAATTTTAGGTAGAAACTGTATTTTTGTCGATTTTTATTGAATTTGAACAATATTTCAACGTTTTTTGATGGTTCTGAGCTACCAAACCCACTTAAAGCATGCAGAATCGTATCAGAATAGGAAAAGGAGAAGTTTAGGTCAATTTTATGCATTCTGGCTTTCGTAGATACAAGAAAACTGTAAAAATTCTTCAGAAACGTCACTTTTGAAGTGTTTTCTTGTACTTTTAAGCCACTCAGATACCCTACGGGCTCGGAAAGTGCAACGAAACCATAAAATTTTAGCTAGAAACTGTATTTTGGTGGATTTTTATTGAATTTAAACTATATTTCAACGTTTTTTGATGGTTCTGAGCCACCAAACACACTTAAAGCATGCAGAATCGTCTCGGAATAGGAAAAGGAGACGTTTAGGTAAAATTTATGCTTTCTGGCGTTCGTAGATACAAGAAAATTGTTAAAATTCTTCAGAAACGTCACTTTTGAAGTGTTTTCTTGAACTTTTAAGCCACTCAGATACCCTACGGGCTAGGAAAGTGAAACGAAACCATGAAATTTTAGCTAGAAACTGTATTTTTGTCGATTTTTATTGAATTTGAACTATTTTTCAACGTTTTTTGATGGTTCTGAGCCACCAAACACACTTAAAGCATGCAGAATCGTCTCAGAATAGGAAAAGGCGACGTTTAGATCAATTTTATGCATTCTGGCGTTCGTAGATACAAGAAAATTGTTAAAATTCTTCAGAAACGTCACTTTTGAAGTGTTTTCTTGTACTTTTAAGCCACTCAGATACCCTACGGGCTCGGAAAGTGCAACGAAACCATCAAATTTTAGCTAGAAACTGTATTTTTGTCGATTTTTATTGAATTTGAACTATATTTCAACGTTTTTTGATGGTTCTGAGCCACCAAATACATTTAAAGCATGCAGAATCGTCTCAGAATAGGAAAAGTAGACGTTTAGGTCAATTTTATGCATTCTGGCGTTCGTAGATACAAGAAAATTGTTAAAATTCTTCAGAAACGTCACTTTTGAAGTGTTTTCTTGTACTTTTAAGCCACTCAGATACCCAACGGGCTAGGAAAGTGAAAAGAAACCATGAAATTTTAGCTAGAAACTGTATTTTTGTCGATTTTTATTGAATTTGAACTATTTTTCAAAGTTTTTTGATGGTTCTGAGCCACCAAACACACTTAAAGCATGCAGAATCGTCTCAGAATAGGAAAAGGAGACGTTTAGGTCAATTTTAAGCATTCTGGCGTTCGTAGATACAAGAAAATTGTTAAAATTCTTCAGAAACGTCACTTTTGAAGTGTTTTCTTGTACTTTTAAGCCACTCAGATATCCTACGGGCTCGGAAAGTGCAACGAAACCATCAAATTTTAGCTAGAAACTGTATTTTTGTCGATTTTTATTGAATCTGAACTATATTTCAACGTTTTTTGATGGTTCTGAGCCACCAAACACACTTAAAGCATGCAGAATCGTCTCAGAATAGGAAAAGGAGACGTTTAGGTCAATTTTATGCATTCTGGCGTTCGTAGATGCAAGAAAATTTTTAAAATTCTTCAGAAACGTCACTTTTGAAGTGTTTTCTTGTACTTTTAAGCCACTCAGATACTCAACGGGCTCGGAAAGTGCAACGAAACCATCAAATTTTAGCTAGAAACTGTGTTTTTGTCGATTTTTATTGAATTTGAACTATATTTCAAAGTTTTTTGATGGTTCTGAGCCACCAAACACACTTAAAGCATGCAGAATCGTCTCAGAATAGGAAAAGGAGACGTTTAGGTCAATTTTATGCATTCTGGCGTTCGTAGATACAAGAAAATTGTTAAAATTCTTCAGAATCGTCACTTTTGAAGTGTTTTCTTGTACTTTTAAGCCACTCAGATACCCTACGGGCTCGGAAAGTGCAACGAAACCATCAAATTTTAGCTAGAAACTGTATTTTTGTCGATTTTTATTGAATTTGAACTATATTTCAAAGTTTTTTGATGGTTCTGAGCCACCAAACACATTTAAAGCATGCAGAATCGTCTCAGAATAGGAAAAGGAGACGTTTAGGTCAATTTTATGCATTCTGGCGTTCGTTGATAAAAGAAAATTGTTAAAATTCTTCAGAAACGTCACTTTTGAAGTGTTTTCTTGTACTTTTAAGCCACTCAGATACCCTACGGGCTCGGAAAGTGCAACGAAACCATCAAATTTTAGGTAGAAACTGTATTTTTGTCGATTTTTATTGAATTTGAACAATATTTCAACGTTTTTTGATGGTTCTGACCTACCAAACCCACTTAAAGCATGCAGAATCGTATCAGAATAGGAAAAGGAGAAGTTTAGGTCAATTTTATGCATTCTGGCTTTCGTAGATACAAGAAAACTGTAAAAATTCTTCAGAAACGTCACTTTTGAAGTGTTTTCTTGTACTTTTAAGCCACTCAGATACCCTACGGGCTCGGAAAGTGCAACGAAACCTACAAATTTTAGCTCGAAACTGTATTTTTGTCGATTTTTATTGAATTTGAACTGTATTTCAAAGTTTTTTGATGGTTCTGAGCCACCAAACACACTTAAAGCATACAGAATCGTCTCAGAATAGGAAAAGGAGACGTTTAGGTCAATTTTATGCATTCTGGCGTTCGTAGATACAAGAAAATTGTTAAAATTTTTCAGAAACGTCACTTTTGAAGTGTTTTCTTGTACTTTTTAGCCACTCAGATACACTACGGGCTCGGAAAGTGCAACGAAACCATCAAATTTTGGCTAGAAACTGTATTTTTGTCGATTTTTATTGAATTTGAACTATATTTCAACGTTTTTTGATGGTTCTGAGCCACCAAACACACTTAAAGCATGCAGAATCGTCTCAGAGTAGGAAAAGGAGAGGTTTAGGTCAATTTTATGCATTCTGGCGTTCGTAGACACAAGAAAATTGTGAAAATTCTGCAGAAACGTCACTTTTGATGTATTTTCTTGTACTTTTAAGAAACTCAGATACCCTACGGGCTCGGAAAGTGCAACGAAACCATCAAATTTTGGCTAAAAACTGTATTTTTGTCGATTTTTATTAAATTTGAACTATGTTTCAAAGTTTTTTGATGATTCTGAGCCACCAAACACACTTAAAACATGCAGAATCATCTCAGAATAGGAAAAGGAGACGTTTGGGTCGATTTTATGCATTCTGGCTTTCGTAGATACAAGAAAATTGTTAAAATTCTTCAGAAACGTCACTTTTGAAGTGTTTTCGTTGTACTTTTAAGCCACTCAGATACCCAACGGGCTCGGAAAGTGCAACGAAACCATCAAATTTTAGCTAGAAACTGTATTTTTGTCGATTTTTATTGAATTTGAACTATATTTCAACGTTTTTTGATGATTCTGAGCCACCAAACACACTTAAAACATGCAGAATCGTCTCAGAATAGGAAAAGGAGACGTTTAGGTCTATTTTATGCATTCTGGCGTTCGTAGATACAAGAAGATTGTGAAAATTCTGCAGAAACGTCACTTTTGAAGTATTTTCTTGTACTTTTAAGCCACTCAGATACCCTACGGGCTCGGAAAGTGCAACGAAACCATCAAATTTTAGCTAGAAACTGTATTTTTGTCGATTTTTATTGAATTTCAACTGTATTTCAACGTTTTTTGATGGTTCTGAACCACCAAACACACTTAAAGCATGCAGAATCGTCTCAGAATAGGAAAAGGAGACGTTTAGGTCAATTTTATGCATTCTGGCGTTCATAGGTACAAGAAAATTGTTAAAATTCTTCAGAAACGTCGCTTTTGAAGTGTTTTCTTGTGCTTTTAAGCCACTCAGATATCCTATGGGCTCGGAAAGTGCAACGAAACCATAAAATTTTAGCTAGAAACTGTATTTTTGTCGATTTTTATTGAATCTGAACTATATTTCAACGTTTTTTGATGGTTCTGAGCCACCAAACACACTTAAAGCATGCAGAATCGTCTCAGAATAGGAAAAGGAGACGTTTAGGTCAATTTTATGCATTCTGGCGTTCGTAGATACAAGAAAATTTTTAAAATTCTTCAGAAACGTCACTTTTGAAGTGTTTTCTTGTACTTTTAAGCCACTCAGATACTCAACGGGCTCGGAAAGTGCAACGAAACCATCAAATTTTAGCTAGAAACTGTGTTTTTGTCGATTTTTATTGAATTTGAACTATATTTCAAAGTTTTTTGATGGTTCTGAGCCGCCAAACACACTTAAAGCATGCAGAATCGTCTCAGAATAGGAAAAGGAGACGTTTAGGTCAATTTTATGCATTCTGGCGTTCGTAGATACAAGAAAATTGTTAAAATTCTTCAGAATCGTCACTTTTGAAGTGTTTTCTTGTACTTTTAAGCCACTCAGATACCCTACGGGCTCGGAAAGTGCAACGAAACCATCAAATTTTAGCTAGAAACTGTATTTTTGTCGATTTTTATTGAATTTGAACTATATTTCAATGTTTTTTGATGGTTCTGAGCCACCAAACACACTTAAAGCATGCAGAATCGACTCAGAATAGGAAAAGGAGACGTTTAGGTCAATTTTATGCATTCTGGCGTTCGTAGATACAAGAAAACTGTTAAAATTCTTCAGAAACGTCACTTTTGAAGTGTTTTCTTGTACTTTTAAGCCACTCAGATACCCTACGGGCTCGGAAAGTGCAACGAAACCATCAAATTTTAGCTAGAAACTGTATTTTTGTCGATTTTTATTGAATTTGAACTATATTTCAACGTTTTTTGATGGTTCTGAGCCACCAAACACACTTAAAGCATGCAGAATCGACTCAGAATAGGAAAAGGAGACGTTTAGGTCAATTTTATGCATTCTGGCGTTCGTAGATACAAGAAAACTGTTAAAATTCTTCAGAAACGTCACTTTTGAAGTGTTTTCTTGTACTTTTAAGCCACTCAGAAACCCTACGGGCTCGGAAAGTGCAACGAAACCATCAAATTTTAGCTAGAAACTGTATTTTTGTCGATTTTTATTGAATTTGAACTATATTTCAACGTTTTTTGATGGTTCTGAGCCACCAAACACACTTAAAGCATGCAGAATCGACTCAGAATAGGAAAAGGAGACGTTTAGGTCAATTTTATGCATTCTGGCGTTCGTAGATACAAGAAAACTGTAAAAATTCTTCAGAAACGTCACTTTTGAAGTGTTTTCTTGTACTTTTAAGCCACTCAGATACCCTACGGGCTCGGAAAGTGCAACGAAACCATAAAATTTTAGCTAGAAACTGTATTTTTGTCGATTTTTATTGAATCTGAACTATATTTCAACGTTTTTTGATGGTTCTGAGCCACCAAACACACTTAAAGCATGCAGAATCGACTCAGAATAGGAAAAGGAGACGTTTAGGTCAATTTTATGCATTCTGGCGTTCGTAGATACAAGAAAACTGTTAAAATTCTTCAGAAACGTCACTTTTGAAGTGTTTTCTTATTATTATTATTATTATTATTATTATTATTATGATTACGCCTCTTAACAGGCTGAGTGCCCAATAACGAAGAGGCGAGAGAAAAAAAAATAAAAAAAATAAAAAATTAGAAAAAAAAATAAAAAATTTGAAAAAAGAAAAAATTGAAGAAATTGAAATTATTTGAAGGGGAATATATCTAGAAAAAAGAGATTAAATAAAAAGATGAATCATACCAAAAATATTCTAGAACAACATACAACAATTAGTACGGATCAGTTATTTCGCAAATTTCTTTTATTTCTTAATTTCCGTTTTTAGCTCTCTCAGTTTGCAATTAAATATATCAATGTTACATTGAGATTTTTTATAGCTTTCTAGCATTTGATAAAACGGGGATGCTTTCATCACGTTAGATCTAGGAAATTTTTGCTCAAATAAGAAGTAATTTCTTACATTCATAGTAGGTGTTCTTAGTCCAATCATAGCAATCAAATCTTCACATTTAATTGTGTAACTAATTATATTATGCAACATTATAATGTAGGCATTGCTTCTTCTAGACAATAAGCTCTTGACATTGAGACGTTCATACAGAGTTTGATTCGGCACTCCTCTAAGAGGATATAAGCCGTCAATTTTATACAGCATATATTTTAAAGCACGGCGCTGAATTCTCTCTAGTGTGCTGATATGAGCCTGATAAATAGGACTCCAAACCACAGAACAGTACTCAAGTCGGGAGCGGACATAAGCAAAATACAACAATTTCACAATGTGAACTTCTTGAAATTCTTTGGTGTTGCGGATGACAAATCCCAGACATTTGTTAGCTGAGTCCTCTATTATCCTGATGTGTTCAACAAAACTAAGTTTTGAGTCAAATGTAACTCCAAGATCTCGAATGAATTCAGGTCGTTTTAAATCAACTCCTTGCAAACTATAATTGAAACTAATTAGGGATAACTTTCTGGAGTACGTTTTAACACAACATTTATCCTTGCTCAACGGCATTTGGTTGGTGATGGACCACTCATTTATTAAATCTAAATTCCGCTGAAGAACATGGCAATCGTCAGGAGATTTAATTTCAAGAAATATCTTCAGGTCATCCGCATATAATAGGCATTCTATATTGACCTGTTTTACTATGTCGTTAACATATATATTAAAAAACAAAGGACCCAAAACCGAACCCTGTGGAACACCAGATATTTGAATAAACCTGTCAGATGAATGACCGTTGTAAAATACATATTGGTACCTATCTGAGAGATATGAATCGAAAAGAAGAATTAGTGATTTGGAAAAACCAAAACTCATCATCTTATGCAGCAACAACTCATGACTAATACGGTCGAACGCCTTTGAAAAATCGACATAAACGCAGTCGACCTGTCCTCCCCTATCAAGACGATCTGCTAGAAACTGTGTTTTTAAGAACAAATTTGTAACTGTCGATCTGCCCTTAACAAAACCGTGCTGCCGCGGAGATAGGTAGTTAGCAACATGTGAGTACATACGGGAATGCAAGACAATCTCAAAAACCTTGGCAAAATTATTTATCAATGTAATGGGTCGATAGTTAGTGATTTCCTGTCTCCTGCCTGATTTATGAATTGGGACAATTCGTGATTCTTCCAGATAGTCGGAAATATTGACTGCTTTATTATTAAATTGTAGATCACAGACAATGGCTTGGTCAAAATAGCAGCACAATCCTTAACCAGAAAAGAAGGAACAGCATCCGGACCTGCTGTCACTGTAGGCTTCAGTTGTCTTAACGCATTATATACCTCACTTTCAGTTATTTGTTTAATGTCAAAGGTGTTAATATTGTCCAGAATAAATTCAAATGAATTTGACTGACTTGACTTTACAGACAGCGATTGTCTGAAATGTTTCGAAAATCCATTGACAATGTCCTGTGGAGAAGATAGCTCAACATTTTCATAATACATAGTAGAAGGAATACCCGACTGCATTTTTTTGTTTTTTATAAAGGCCCAGAATTTCTTTGGATCCGTTCTAATCTCTGAAGTATTTTTTTTTAAGTACACACTGTAAGCATTTTTCAATAATATCTTTGTTCTACTCCTCAATGATTTAAAAGCGCTATAATTGTCATTACTCTGATTTCTTTTATATCGAGTCCAGGCCTTATGTTTTTCACGTAGAATGTATATTATGTCACTGTCAAACCATTTCGGATAGCATCCACGCTGCGATTTTTTTAGTGGTACCCAGGAATTGAAAATGCAATACAAAGTGTCATATAAAGACCGCACAGCATTGTTAACTTCAGATACACAATATATATGAGAAAAGTCAGCAGAACACATATTTTCATACAAATGAAGAAAGTTTGCTTTCCTAAAATTAAATTCATTATTACTTTTAGCCAGCAAACAAGGTATTTGCTTCCTGCGGATATCGATAGTAATATTTAGTGCTGGGTGATGACGATCTTCAGAAGTCAATAAGTCTGATGAGTGAGTAATCTGGATTTTAATATTGGAAAAAACCAAATCTAAAAGGCGACCATTACTGTTCCTTATGCCATTATTTTGTGTTAAACCAAGAAAATTTGAAAAGTCTTTACAGGTGGTGAATAAATTTGATGGATTTGTTATACCTGTTGCACAATTATAGAATTCGGGTATATTAAAATCTCCTAGAATTATGATTTTCGAATCATACAAAATATTAATTAATAACAGAGACTCAAATAAAACTGTGTAATCATTGAGTGTCGTTGAAGGTGGTATGTATAATACGATAATATGGATATACTGATATCCCACTCTAAGCTTGATAGCTAAGATATCTATATGTTTCAAATCATTAAAGTTTTGACTAAATAGTTCAAGCGCAATAATCGATACCTGTAAATGTTTTTTAAATGCAATTAATATACCACCACCTCGCTTACTTGAGGTTGCAGAGAAGTCCCGATCTTTCCGAATAACATCGAAAGTGTTCAAGTCTAAGAATTCACCATTGCTAACGTTTGGATTAAGCCAGGTTTCAGTTAAGACAAGTAAATCAAATTCTAATAGCTCCAAGGAATTTACCAAAATATTAGACAATTTTGAATTCATACCTCGCACGTTTTGATAGTAAAGTGCTAAATTTACATCAGATCCCAAATTAAAAGATTTTTGTTTTAGACTTGAATGGATAATTTGATCGTCTACATTTAGTGTTTCCGATATTTGGCCAAGTTTACTTATAGATGTGCTAAGAAGTCTGTTATAGTTTAGTAACGAGCTTTCATTAATGGTTATTAGTGTAGATTCAGATTTTTTAAAATTAAAACTCTCAGAGTTTCCCTGCAAAGTATTTTTTATATGAATGAGCGGGATCTCATCAGTTGCGACTTTTGAAGTGTTTTCTTGTACTTTTAAGCCACTCAGATACCCTACGGGCTCGGAAAGTGCAACGAAACCATCAAATTTTAGCTAGAAACTGTATTTTTGTCGATTTTTATTGAATTTGAACTATATTTCAACGTTTTTTGATGGTTCTGAGCCACCAAACACACTTAAAGCATGCAGAATCGACTCAGAATAGGAAAACGAGACGTTTAGGTCAATTTTATGCATTCTGGTTTTCGTAGATACAAGAAAACTGTTAAAATTCTTCAGAAACGTCACTTTTGAAGTGTTTTCTTGTACTTTTAAGCCACTCAGATACCCTACGGGCTCGGAAAGTGCAACGAAACCATCAAATTTTAGCTAGAAACTGTATTTTTGTCGATTTTTATTGAATTTGAACTATATTTCAACGTTTTTTGATGGTTCTGAGCCACCAAACACACTTAAAGCATGCAGAATCGACTCAGAATAGGAAAAGGAGACGTTTAGGTCAATTTTATGCATTCTGGCGTTCGTAGATACAAGAAAACTGTTAAAGTTCTTCAGAAACGTCACTTTTGAAGTGTTTTCTTGTACTTTTAAGCCACTCAGATACCCTACGGGCTCGGAAAGTGCAACGAAACCATCAAATTTTAGCTAGAAACTGTATTTTTGTCGATTTTTATTGAATTTGAACTATATTTCAACGTTTTTTGATGGTAATGAGCCACCAAACACACTTAAAGCATGCAGAATCGACTCAGAATAGGAAAAGGAGACGTTTAGGTCAATTTTATGCATTCTGGCGTTCGTAGATACAAGAAAACTGTTAAAATTCTTCAGAAACGTCACTTTTGAAGTGTTTTCTTGTACTTTTAAGCCACTCAGATACCCTACGGGCTCGGAAAGTGCAACGAAACCATCAAATTTTAGCTAGAAACTGTATTTTTGTCGATTTTTATTGAATTTGAACTATATTTCAACGTTTTTTGATGGTTCTGAGCCACCAAACACACTTAAAGCATGCAGAATCGACTCAGAATAGGAAAAGGAGACGTTTAGGTCAATTTTATGCATTCTGGCGTTCGTAGATACAAGAAAACTGTTAAAATTCTTCAGAAACGTCACCTTTGAAGTGTTTTCTTGTACTTTTAAGCCACTCAGATACCCTACGGGCTCGGAAAGTGCAACGAAACCATCAAATTTTAGCTAGAAACTGTATTTTTGTCGATTTTTATTGAATTTGAACTATATTTCAACGTTTTTTGATGGTTCTGAGCCACCAAACACACTTAAAGCATGCAGAATCGACTCAGAATAGGAAAAGGAGACGTTTAGGTCAATTTTATGCATTCTGGCGTTCGTAGATACAAGAAAACTGTTAAAATTCTTCAGAAACGTCACTTTTGAAGTGTTTTCTTGTACTTTTAAGCCACTCAGATACCCTACGGGCTCGGAAAGTGCAACGAAACCATCAAATTTTAGCTAGAAACTGTATTTTTGTCGATTTTTATTGAATTTGAACTATATTTCAACGTTTTTTGATGGTTCTGAGCCACCAAACACACTTAAAGCATGCAGAATCGACTCAGAATAGGAAAAGGAGACGTTTAGGTCAATTTTATGCATTCTGGCGTTCGTAGATACAAGAAAACTGTTAAAATTCTTCAGAAACGTCACTTTTGAAGTGTTTTCTTGTACTTTTAAGCCACTCAGATACCCTACGGGCTCGGAAAGTGCAACGAAACCATCAAATTTTAGCTAGAAACTGTATTTTTGTCGATTTTTATTGAATTTGAACTATATTTCAACGTTTTTTGATGGTTCTGAGCCACCAAACACACTTAAAGCATGCAGAATCGACTCAGAATAGGAAAAGGAGACGTTTAGGTCAATTTTATGCATTCTGGCGTTCGTAGATACAAGAAAACTGTTAAAATTCTTCAGAAACGTCACTTTTGAAGTGTTTTCTTGTACTTTTAAGCCACTCAGATACCCCACGGGCTCGGAAAGTGCAACGAAACCATCAAATTTTAGCTAGAAACTGTATTTTTGTCGATTTTTATTGAATTTGAACTATATTTCAACGTTTTTTGATGGTTCTGAGCCACCAAACACACTTAAAGCATGCAGAATCGACTCAGAATAGGAAAAGGAGACGTTTAGGTCAATTTTATGCATTCTGGCGTTCGTAGATACAAGAAAACTGTTAAAATTCTTCAGAAACGTCACTTTTGAAGTGTTTTCTTGTACTTTTAAGCCACTCAGATACCCTACGGGCTCGGAAAGTGCAACGAAACCATCAAATTTTAGCTAGAAACTGTATTTTTGTCGATTTTTATTGAATTTGAACTATATTTCAACGTTTTTTGATGGTTCTGAGCCACCAAACACACTTAAAGCATGCAGAATCGACTCAGAATAGGAAAAGGAGACGTTTAGGTCAATTTTATGCATTCTGGCGTTCGTAGATACAAGAAAACTGTTAAAATTCTTCAGAAACGTCACTTTTGAAGTGTTTTCTTGTACTTTTAAGCCACTCAGATACCCTACGGGCTCGGAAAGTGCAACGAAACCATCAAATTTTAGCTAGAAACTGTATTTTTGTCGATTTTTATTGAATTTGAACTATATTTCAACGTTTTTTGATGGTTCTGAGCCACCAAACACACTTAAAGCATGCAGAATCGACTCAGAATAGGAAAAGGAGACGTTTAGGTCAATTTTATGCATTCTGGCGTTCGTAGATACAAGAAAACTGTTAAAATTCTTCAGAAACGTCACTTTTGAAGTGTTTTCTTGTACTTTTAAGCCACTCAGATACCCTACGGGCTCGGAAAGTGCAACGAAACCATCAAATTTTAGCTAGAAACTGTATTTTTGTCGATTTTTATTGAATTTGAACTATATTTCAACGTTTTTTGATGGTTCTGAGCCACCAAACACACTTAAAGCATGCAGAATCGACTCAGAATAGGAAAAGGAGACGTTTAGGTCAATTTTATGCATTCTGGCGTTCGTAGATACAAGAAAACTGTTACAATTCTTCAGAAACGTCACTTTTGAAGTGTTTTCTTGTAATTTTAAGCCACTCAGATACCCTACGGGCTCGGAAAGTGCAACGAAACCATCAAATTTTAGCTAGAAACTGTATTTTTGTCGATTTTTATTGAATTTGAACTATATTTCAACGTTTTTTGATGGTTCTGAGCCACCAAACATACTTAAAGCATGCAGAATCGACTCAGAATAGGAAAAGGAGACGTTTAGGTCAATTTTATGCATTCTGGCGTTCGTAGATACAAGAAAACTGTTAAAATTCTTCAGAAACGTCACTTTTGAAGTGTTTTCTTGTACTTTTAAGCCACTCAGATACCCTACGGGCTCGGAAAGTGCAACGAAACCATCAAATTTTAGCTAGAAACTGTATTTTTGTCGATTTTTATTGAATTTGAACTATGTTTCAACGTTTTTTGATGGTTCTGAGCCACCAAACACACTTAAAGCATGCAGAATCGACTCAGAATAGGAAAAGGAGACGTTTAGGTCAATTTTATGCATTCTGGCGTTCGTAGATACAAGAAAACTGTTAAAATTCTTCAGAAACGTCACTTTTGAAGTGTTTTCTTGTACTTTTAAGCCACTCAGATACCCTACGGGCTCGGAAAGTGCAACGAAACCATCAAATTTTAGCTAGAAACTGTATTTTTGTCGATTTTTATTGAATTTGAACTATATTTCAACGTTTTTTGATGGTTCTGAGCCACCAAACACACTTAAGGCATGCAGAATCGACTCAGAATAGGAAAAGGAGACGTTTAGGTCAATTTTATGCATTCTGGCGTTCGTAGATACAAGAAAACTGTTAAAATTCTTCAGAAACGTCACTTTTGAAGTGTTTTCTTGTACTTTTAAGCCACTCAGATACCCTACGAGCTCGGAAAGTGCAACGAAACCATCAAATTTTAGCTAGAAACTGTATTTTTGTCGATTTTTATTGAATTTGAACTATATTTCAACGTTTTTTGATGGTTCTGAGCCACCAAACACACTTAAAGCATGCAGAATCGACTCAGAATAGGAAAAGGAGACGTTTAGGTCAATTTTATGCATTCTGGCGTTCGTAGATACAAGAAAACTGTTAAAATTCTTCAGAAACGTCACTTTTGAAGTGTTTTCTTGTACTTTTAAGCCACTCAGATACCCTACGGGCTCGGAAAGTGCAACGAAACCATCAAATTTTAGCTAGAAACTGTATTTTTGTCGATTTTTATTGAATTTGAACTATATTTCAACGTTTTTTGATGGTTCTGAGCCACCAAACACACTTAAAGCATGCAGAATCGACTCAGAATAGGAAAAGGAGACGTTTAGGTCAATTTTATGCATTCTGGCGTTCGTAGATACAAGAAAACTGTTAAAATTCTTCAGAAACGTCACTTTTGAAGTGTTTTCTTGTACTTTTAAGCCACTCAGATACCCTACGGGCTCGGAAAGTGCAACGAAACCATCAAATTTTAGCTAGAAACTGTATTTTTGTCGATTTTTATTGAATTTGAACTATATTTCAACGTTTTTTGATGGTTCTGAGCCACCAAACACACTTAAAGCATGCAGAATCGACTCAGAATAGGAAAAGGAGACGTTTAGGTCAATTTTATGCATTCTGGCGTTCGTAGATACAAGAAAACTGTTAAAATTCTTCAGAAACGTCACTTTTGAAGTGTTTTCTTGTACTTTTAAGCCACTCAGATACCCTACGGGCTCGGAAAGTGCAACGAAACCATCAAATTTTAGCTAGAAACTGTATTTTTGTCGATTTTTATTGAATTTGAACTATATTTCAATGTTTTTTGATGGTTCTGAGCCCCACCAAACACACTTAAAGCATGCAGAATCGACTCAGAATAGGAAAAGGAGACGTTTAGGTCAATTTTATGCATTCTGGCGTTCGTAGATACAAGAAAACTGTTAAAATTCTTCAGAAACGTCACTTTTGAAGTGTTTTCTTGTACTTTTAAGCCACTCAGATACCCTACGGGCTCGGAAAGTGCAACGAAACCATCAAATTTTAGCTAGAAACTGTATTTTTGTCGATTTTTATTGAATTTGAACTATATTTCAACGTTTTTTGATGGTTCTGAGCCACCAAACACACTTAAAGCATGCAGAATCGACTCAGAATAGGAAAAGGAGACGTTTAGGTCAATTTTATGCATTCTGGCGTTCGTAGATACAAGAAAACTGTTAAAATTCTTCAGAAACGTCACTTTTGAAGTGTTTTCTTGTACTTTTAAGCCACTCAGATACCCTACGGGCTCGGAAAGTGCAACGAAACCATCAAATTTTAGCTAGAAACTGTATTTTTGTCGATTTTTATTGAATTTGAACTATATTTCAACGTTTTTTGATGGTTCTGAGCCACCAAACACACTTAAAGCATGCAGAATCGACTCAGAATAGGAAAAGGAGACGTTTAGGTCAATTTTATGCATTCTGGCGTTCGTAGATACAAGAAAACTGTTAAAATTCTTCAGAAACGTCACTTTTGAAGTGTTTTCTTGTACTTTTAAGCCACTCAGATATCCTACGGGCTCGGAAAGTGCAACGAAACCATCAAATTTTAGCTAGAAACTGTGTTTTTGTCGATTTTTATTGAATTTGAACTATATTTCAAGGTTTTTTGATGGTTCTGAGCCACCAAACACACTTAAAGCATGCAGAATCGACTCAGAATAGGAAAAGGAGACGTTTAGGTCAATTTTATGCATTCTGGCGTTCGTAGATACAAGAAAACTGTTAAAATTCTTCAGAAACGTCACTTTTGAAGTGTTTTCTTGTACTTTTAAGCCACTCAGATACCCAACGGGCTCGGAAAGTGCAACGAAACCATCAAATTTTAGCTAGAAACTGTATTTTTGTAGATTTTTAATGAATTTGAACTATATTTCAACGTTTTTTGATGGTTCTGAGCCACCAAACACACTTAAAGCATGCAGAATCGACTCAGAATAGGAAAAGGAGACGTTTAGGTCAATTTTATGCATTCTGGCGTTCGTAGATACAAGAAAACTGTTAAAATTCTTCAGAAACGTCACTTTTGAAGTGTTTTCTTGTACTTTTAAGCCACTCAGATACCCTACGGGCTCGGAAAGTGCAACGAAACCATCAAATTTTAGCTAGAAACTGTATTTTTGTCGATTTTTATTGAATTTGAACTATATTTCAACGTTTTTTGATGGTTCTGAGCCACCAAACACACTTAAAGCATGCAGAATCGACTCAGAATAGGAAAAGGAGACGTTTAGGTCAATTTTATGCATTCTGGCGTTCGTAGATACAAGAAAACTGTTAAAATTCTTCAGAAACGTCACTTTTGAAGTGTTTTCTTGTACTTTTAAGCCACTCAGATACCCTACGGGCTCGGAAAATGCAACGAAACCATCAAATTTTAGCTAGAAACTGTATTTTTGTCGATTTTTATTGAATTTGAACTATATTTCAACGTTTTTTGATGGTTCTGAGCCACCAAACACACTTAAAGCATGCAGAATCGACTCAGAATAGGAAAAGGAGACGTTTAGGTCAATTTTATGCATTCTGGCGTTCGTAGATACAAGAAAACTGTTAAAATTCTTCAGAAACGTCACTTTTGAAGTGTTTTCTTGTACTTTTAAGCCACTCAGATACCCTACGGGCTCGGAAAGTGCAACGAAACCATCAAATTTTAGCTAGAAACTGTATTTTTGTCGATTATTATTGAATTTGAACTATATTTCAACGTTTTTTGATGGTTCTGAGCCACCAAACACACTTAAAGCATGCAGAATCGACTCAGAATAGGAAAAGGAGACGTTTAGGTCAATTTTATGCATTCTGGCGTTCGTAGATACAAGAAAACTGTTAAAATTCTTCAGAAACGTCACTTTTGAAGTGTTTTCTTGTACTTTTAAGCCACTCAGATACACTACGGTCTCGGAAAATGCAACGAAACCATCAAATTTTAGCTAGAAACTGTATTTTTGTCGATTTTTATTGAATTTGAACTATATTTCAACGTTTTTTGATGGTTCTGAGCCACCAAACACACTTAAAGCATGCAGAATCGACTCAGAATAGGAAAAGGAGACGTTTAGGTCAATTTTATGCATTCTGGCGTTCGTAGATACAAGAAAACTGTTAAAATTCTTCAGAAACGTCACTTTTGAAGTGTTTTCTTGTACTTTTAAGCCACTCAGATACCCTACGGGCTCGGAAAGTGCAACGAAACCATCAAATTTTAGCTAGAAACTGTATTTTTGTCGATTTTTATTGAATTTGAACTATATTTCAACGTTTTTTGATGGTTCTGAGCCACCAAACACACTTAAAGCATGCAGAATCGTTTCAGAATAGGAAAAGGAGACGTTTAGGTCAATTTTATGCATTCTGGCGTTCGTAGATACAAGAAAACTGTTAAAATTCTTCAGAAACGTCACTTTTGAAGTGTTTTCTTGTACTTTTAAGCCACTCAGATACCCTACGGGCTCGGAAAGTTCAACGAAACCATCAAATTTTAGCTAGAAACTGTATTTTTGTGGATTTTTATTGAATTTGAACTATATTTCAACGTTTTTTGATGGTTCTGAGCCACCAAACACACTTAAAGCATGCAGAATCGACTCAGAATAGGAAAAGGAGACGTTTAGGTCAATTTTATGCATTCTGGCGTTCGTAGATACAAGAAAACTGTTAAAATTCTTCAGAAACGTCACTTTTGAAGTGTTTTCTTGTACTTTTAAGCCACACAGATACCCTACGGGCTCGGAAAGTGCAACGAAACCATCAAATTTTAGCTAGAAACTGTATTTTTGTCGATTTTTATTGAATTTGAACTATATTTCAACGTTTTTTGATGGTTCTGAGCCACCAAACACACTTAAAGCATGCAGAATCGACTCAGAATAGGAAAAGGAGACGTTTAGGTCAATTTTATGCATTCTGGCGTTCGTAGATACAAGAAAACTGTTAAAATTCTTCAGAAACATCACTTTTGAAGTGTTTTCTTGTACTTTTAAGCCACTCAGATACCCTACGGGCTCGGAAAATGCAACGAAACCATCAAATTTTAGCTAGGAACTGTATTTTTGTCGATTTTTATTGAATTTGAACTATATTTCAACGTTTTTTGATGGTTCTGAGCCACCAAACACACTTAAAGCATGCAGAATCGACTCAGAATAGGAAAAGGAGACGTTTAGGTCAATTTTATGCATTCTGGCGTTCGTAGATACAAGAAAACTGTTAAAATTCTTCAGAAACGTCACTTTTGAAGTGTTTTCTTGTACTTTTAAGCCACTCAGATACCCAACGGGCTCGGAAAATGCAACGAAACCATCAAATTTTAGCTAGGAACTGTATTTTTGTCGATTTTTATTGAATTTGAACTATATTTCAACGTTTTTTGATGGTTCTGAGCCACCAAACACACTTAAAGCATGCAGAATCGACTCAGAATAGGAAAAGGAGACGTTTAGGTCAATTTTATGCATTCTGGCGTTCGTAGATACAAGAAAACTGTTAAAATTCTTCAGAAACGTCACTTTTGAAGTGTTTTCTTGTACTTTTAAGCCACTCAGATACCCTACGGGCTCGGAAAGTGCAACGAAACCATCAAATTTTAGCTAGAAACTGTATTTTTGTAGATTTTTATTGAATTTGAACTATATTTCAACGTTTTTTGATGGTTCTGAGCCACCAAACACACTTAAAGCATGCAGAATCGACTCAGAATAGGAAAAGGAGACGTTTAGGTCAATTTTATGCATTCTGGCGTTCGTAGATACAAGAAAACTGTTAAAATTCTTCAGAAACGTCACTTTTGAAGTGTTTTCTTGTACTTTTAAGCCACTCAGATACCCTACGGGCTCGGAAAGTGCAACGAAACCATCAAATTTTAGCTAGAAACTGTATTTTTGTAGATTTTTATTGAATTTGAACTATATTTCAACGTTTTTTGATGGTTCTGAGCCACCAAACACACTTAAAGCATGCAGAATCGACTCAGAATAGGAAAAGGAGACGTTTAGGTCAATTTTATGCATTCTGGCGTTCGTAGATACAAGAAAACTGTTAAAATTCTTCAGAAACGTCACTTTTGAAGTGTTTTCTTGTACTTTTAAGCCACTCAAATACCCTACGGACTCGGAAAGTGCAACGAAACCATCAAATTTTAGCTAGAAACTGTATTTTTGTCGATTTTTATTGAATTTGAACTATATTTCAACGTTTTTTGATGGTTCTGAGCCACCAAACACACTTAAAGCATGCAGAATCGACTCAGAATAGGAAAAGGAGACGTTTAGGTCAATTTTATGCATTCTGGCGTTCGTAGATACAAGAAAACTGTTAAAATTCTTCAGAAACGTCACTTTTGAAGTGTTTTCTTGTACTTTTAAGCCACTCAGATACCCTACGGGCTCGGAAAGTGCAACGAAACCATCAAATTTTAGCTAGAAACTGTATTTTTGTCGATTTTTATTGAATTTGAACTATATTTCAACGTTTTTTGATGGTTCTGAGCCACCAAACACACTTAAAGCATGCAGAATCGACTCAGAATAGGAAAAGGAGACGTTTAGGTCAATTTTATGCATTCTGGCGTTCGTAGATACAAGAAAACTGTTAAAATTCTTCAGAAACGTCACTTTTGAAGTGTTTTCTTGTACTTTTAAGCCACTCAGATACCCTACGGGCTCGGAAAGTGCAACGAAACCATCAAATTTTAGCTAGAAACTGTATTTTTGTCGATTTTTATTGAATTTGAACTATATTTCAACGTTTTTTGATGGTTCTGAGCCACCAAACACACTTAAAGCATGCAGAATCGACTCAGAATAGGAAAAGGAGACGTTTAGGTCAATTTTATGCATTCTGGCGTTCGTAGATACAAGAAAACTGTTAAAATTCTTCAGAAACGTCACTTTTGAAGTGTTTTCTTGTACTTTTAAGCCACTCAGATACCCTACGGGCTCGGAAAGTGCAACGAAACCATCAAATTTTAGCTAGAAACTGTATTTTTGTCGATTTTTATTGAATTTGAACTATATTTCAACGTTTTTTGATGGTTCTGAGCCACCAAACACACTTAAAGCATGCAGAATCGACTCAGAATAGGAAAAGGAGACGTTTAGGTCAATTTTATGCATTCTGGCGTTGGTAGATACAAGAAAACTGTTAAAATTCTTCAGAAACGTCACTTTTGAAGTGTTTTCTTGTACTTTTAAGCCACTCAGATACCCTACGGGCTCGGAAAATGCAACGAAACCATCAAACTTTAGCTAGAAACTGTATTTTTGTCGATTTTTATTGAATTTGAACTATATTTCAACGTTTTTTGATGGTTCTGAGCCACCAAACACACTTAAAGCATGCAGAATCGACTCAGAATAGGAAAAGGAGACGTTTAGGTCAATTTTATGCATTCTGGCGTTCGTAGATACAAGGAAACTGTTAAAATTCTTCAGAAACGTCACTTTTGAAGTGTTTTCTTGTACTTTTAAGCCACTCAGATACCTTACGGGCTCGGAAAGTGCAACGAAACCATCAAATTTTAGCTAGAAACTGTATTTTTGTCGATTTTTATTGAATTTGAACTATATTTCAACGTTTTTTGATGGTTCTGAGCCACCAAACACACTTAAAGCATGCAGAATCGACTCAGAATAGGAAAAGGAGACGTTTAGGTCAATTTTATGCATTCTGGCGTTCGTAGATACAAGAAAACTGTTAAAATTCTTCAGAAACGTCACTTTTGAAGTGTTTTCTTGTACTTTTAAGCCACTCAGATACCCTACGGGCTCGGAAAGTGCAACGAAACCATCAAATTTTAGCTAGAAACTGTATTTTTGTCGATTTTTATTGAATTTGAACTATATTTCAACGTTTTTTGATGGTTCTGAGCCACCAAACACACTTAAAGCATGCAGAATCGACTCAGAATAGGAAAAGGAGACGTTTAGGTCAATTTTATGCATTCTGGCGTTCGTAGATACAAGAAAACTGTTAAAATTCTTCAGAAACGTCACTTTTGAAGTGTTTTCTTGTACTTTTAAGCCACTCAAATACCCTACGGACTCGGAAAGTGCAACGAAACCATCAAATTTTAGCTAGAAACTGTATTTTTGTCGATTTTTATTGAATTTGAACTATATTTCAACGTTTTTTGATGGTTCTGAGCCACCAAACACACTTAAAGCATGCAGAATCGACTCAGAATAGGAAAAGGAGACGTTTAGGTCAATTTTATGCATTCTGGCGTTCGTAGATACAAGAAAACTGTTAAAATTCTTCAGAAACGTCACTTTTGAAGTGTTTTCTTGTACTTTTAAGCCACTCAGATACCCTACGGGCTCGGAAAGTGCAACGAAACCATCAAATTTTAGCTAGAAACTGTATTTTTTGTCGATTTTTATTGAATTTGAACTATATTTCAACGTTTTTTGATGGTTCTGAGCCACCAAACACACTTAAAGCATGCAGAATCGACTCAGAATAGGAAAAGGAGACGTTTAGGTCAATTTTATGCATTCTGGCGTTCGTAGATACAAGAAAACTGTTAAAATTCTTCAGAAACGTCACTTTTGAAGTGTTTTCTTGTACTTTTAAGCCACTCAGATACCCTACGGGCTCGGAAAGTGCAACGAAACCATCAAATTTTAGCTAGAAACTGTATTTTTGTCGATTTTTATTGAATTTGAACTATATTTCAACGTTTTTTGATGGTTCTGAGCCACCAAACACACTTAAAGCATGCAGAATCGACTCAGAATAGGAAAAGGAGACGTTTAGGTCAATTTTATGCATTCTGGCGTTGGTAGATACAAGAAAACTGTTAAAATTCTTCAGAAACGTCACTTTTGAAGTGTTTTCTTGTACTTTTAAGCCACTCAGATACCCTACGGGCTCGGAAAATGCAACGAAACCATCAAACTTTAGCTAGAAACTGTATTTTTGTCGATTTTTATTGAATTTGAACTATATTTCAACGTTTTTTGATGGTTCTGAGCCACCAAACACACTTAAAGCATGCAGAATCGACTCAGAATAGGAAAAGGAGACGTTTAGGTCAATTTTATGCATTCTGGCGTTCGTAGATACAAGGAAACTGTTAAAATTCTTCAGAAACGTCACTTTTGAAGTGTTTTCTTGTACTTTTAAGCCACTCAGATACCTTACGGGCTCGGAAAGTGCAACGAAACCATCAAATTTTAGCTAGAAACTGTATTTTTGTCGATTTTTATTGAATTTGAACTATATTTCAACGTTTTTTGATGGTTCTGAGCCACCAAACACACTTAAAGCATGCAGAATCGACTCAGAATAGGAAAAGGAGACGTTTAGGTCAATTTTATGCATTCTGGCGTTCGTAGATACAAGAAAACTGTTAAAATTCTTCAGAAACGTCACTTTTGAAGTGTTTTCTTGTACTTTTAAGCCACTCAGATACCCTACGGGCTCGGAAAGTGCAACGAAACCATCAAATTTTAGCTAGAAACTGTATTTTTGTCGATTTTTATTGAATTTGAACTATATTTCAACGTTTTTTGATGGTTCTGAGCCACCAAACACACTTAAAGCATGCAGAATCGACTCAGAATAGGAAAAGGAGACGTTTAGGTCAATTTTATGCATTCTGGCGTTCGTAGATACAAGAAAACTGTTAAAATTCTTCAGAAACGTCACTTTTGAAGTGTTTTCTTGTACTTTTAAGCCACTCAGATACCCTACGGGCTCGGAAAGTGCAACGAAACCATCAAATTTTAGCTAGAAACTGTATTTTTGTCGATTTTTATTGAATTTGAACTATATTTCAACGTTTTTTTGATGGTTCTGAGCCACCAAACACACTTAAAGCATGCAGAATCGACTCAGAATAGGAAAAGGAGACGTTTAGGTCAATTTTATGCATTCTGGCGTTCGTAGATACAAGAAAACTGTTAAAATTCTTCAGAAACGTCACTTTTGAAGTGTTTTCTTGTACTTTTAAGCCACTCAGATACCCTACGGGCTCGGAAAGTGCAACGAAACCATCAAATTTTAGCTAGAAACTGTATTTTTGTCGATTTTTATTGAATTTGAACTATATTTCAACGTTTTTTGATGGTTCTGAGCCACCAAACACACTTAAAGCATGCAGAATCGACTCAGAATAGGAAAAGGAGACGTTTAGGTCAATTTTATGCATTCTGGCGTTCGTAGATACAAGAAAACTGTTAAAATTCTTCAGAAACGTCACTTTTGAAGTGTTTTCTTGTACTTTTAAGCCACTCAGATACCCTACGGGCTCGGAAAATGCAACGAAACCATCAAACTTTAGCTAGAAACTGTATTTTTGTCGATTTTTATTGAATTTGAACTATATTTCAACGTTTTTTGATGGTTCTGAGCCACCAAACACACTTAAAGCATGCAGAATCGACTCAGAATAGGAAAAGGAGACGTTTAGGTCAATTTTATGCATTCTGGCGTTCGTAGATACAAGAAAACTGTTAAAATTCTTCAGAAACGTCACTTTTGAAGTGTTTTCTTGTACTTTTAAGCCACTCAGATACCCTACGGGCTCGGAAAGTGCAACGAAACCATCAAATTTTAGCTAGAAACTGTATTTTTGTAGATTTTTATTGAATTTGAACTATATTTCAACGTTTTTTGATGGTTCTGAGCCACCAAACACACTTAAAGCATGCAGAATCGACTCAGAATAGGAAAAGGAGACGTTTAGGTCAATTTTATGCATTCTGGCGTTCGTAGATACAAGAAAACTGTTAAAATTCTTCAGAAACGTCACTTTTGAAGTGTTTTCTTGTACTTTTAAGCCACTCAGATACCCTACGGGCTCGGAAAGTGCAACGAAACCATCAAATTTTAGCTAGAAACTGTATTTTTGTCGATTTTTATTGAATTTGAACTATATTTCAACGTTTTTTGATGGTTCTGAGCCACCAAACACACTTAAAGCATGCAGAATCGACTCAGAATAGGAAAAGGAGACGTTTAGGTCAATTTTATGCATTCTGGCGTTCGTAGATACAAGAAAACTGTTAAAATTCTTCAGAAACGTCACTTTTGAAGTGTTTTCTTGTACTTTTAAGCCACTCAGATACCCTACGGGCTCGGAAAGTGCAACGAAACCATCAAATTTTAGCTAGAAACTGTATTTTTGTCGATTTTTATTGAATTTGAACTATATTTCAACGTTTTTTGATGGTTCTGAGCCACCAAACACACTTAAAGCATGCAGAATCGACTCAGAATAGGAAAAGGAGACGTTTAGGTCAATTTTATGCATTCTGGCGTTCGTAGATACAAGAAAACTGTTAAAATTCTTCAGAAACGTCACTTTTGAAGTGTTTTCTTGTACTTTTAAGCCACTCAGATACCCTACGGGCTCGGAAAATGCAACGAAACCATCAAATTTTAGCTAGAAACTGTATTTTTGTCGATTTTTATTGAATTTGAACTATATTTCAACGTTTTTTGATGGTTCTGAGCCACCAAACACACTTAAAGCATGCAGAATCGACTCAGAATAGGAAAAGGAGACGTTTAGGTCAATTTTATGCATTCTGGCGTTCGTAGATACAAGAAAACTGTTAAAATTCTTCAGAAACGTCACTTTTGAAGTGTTTTCTTGTACTTTTAAGCCACTCAGATACCTTACGGGCTCGGAAAGTGCAACGAAACCATCAAATTTTAGCTAGAAACTGTATTTTTGTCGATTTTTATTGAATTTGAACTATATTTCAACGTTTTTTGATGGTTCTGAGCCACCAAACACACTTAAAGCATGCAGAATCGACTCAGAATAGGAAAAGGAGACGTTTAGGTCAATTTTATGCATTCTGGCGTTCGTAGATACAAGAAAACTGTTAAAATTCTTCAGAAACGTCACTTTTGAAGTGTTTTCTTGTACTTTTAAGCCACTCAGATACCCTACGGGCTCGGAAAGTGCAACGAAACCATCAAATTTTAGCTAGAAACTGTATTTTTGTCGATTTTTATTGAATTTGAACTATATTTCAACGTTTTTTGATGGTTCTGAGCCACCAAACACACTTAAAGCATGCAGAATCGACTCAGAATAGGAAAAGGAGACGTTTAGGTCAATTTTATGCATTCTGGCGTTCGTAGATACAAGAAAACTGTTAAAATTCTTCAGAAACGTCACTTTTGAAGTGTTTTCTTGTACTTTTAAGCCACTCAGATACCCTACGGGCTCGGAAAGTGCAACGAAACCATCAAATTTTAGCTAGAAACTGTATTTTTGTCGATTTTTATTGAATTTGAACTATATTTCAACGTTTTTTGATGGTTCTGAGCCACCAAACACACTTAAAGCATGCAGAATCGACTCAGAATAGGAAAAGGAGACGTTTAGGTCAATTTTATGCATTCTGGCGTTCGTAGATACAAGAAAACTGTTAAAACTCTTCAGAAACGTCACTTTTGAAGTGTTTTCTTGTACTTTTAAGCCACTCAGATACCCTACGGGCTCGGAAAGTGCAACGAAACCATCAAATTTTAGCTAGAAACTGTATTTTTGTCGATTTTTATTGAATTTGAACTATATTTCAACGTTTTTTGATGGTTCTGAGCCACCAAACACACTTAAAGCATGCAGAATCGACTCAGAATAGGAAAAGGAGACGTTTAGGTCAATTTTATGCATTCTGGCGTTCGTAGATACAAGAAAACTGTTAAAATTCTTCAGAAACGTCACTTTTGAAGTGTTTTCTTGTACTTTTAAGCCACTCAGATACCCAACGGGCTCGGAAAGTGCAACGAAACCATCAAATTTTAGCTAGAAACTGTATTTTTGTCGATTTTTATTGAATTTGAACTATATTTCAACGTTTTTTGATGGTTCTGAGCCACCAAACACACTTAAAGCATGCAGAATCGACTCAGAATAGGAAAAGGAGACGTTTAGGTCAATTTTATGCATTCTGGCGTTCGTAGATACAAGAAAACTGTTAAAATTCTTCAGAAACGTCACTTTTGAAGTGTTTTCTTGTACTTTTAAGCCACTCAGATACCCTACGGGCTCGGAAAATGCAACGAAACCATCAAACTTTAGCTAGAAACTGTATTTTTGTCGATTTTTATTGAATTTGAACTATATTTCAACGTTTTTTGATGGTTCTGAGCCACCAAACACACTTAAAGCATGCAGAATCGACTCAGAATAGGAAAAGGAGACGTTTAGGTCAATTTTATGCATTCTGGCGTTCGTAGATACAAGAAAACTGTTAAAATTCTTCAGAAACGTCACTTTTGAAGTGTTTTCTTGTACTTTTAAGCCACTCAGATACCCTACGGGCTCGGAAAGTGCAACGAAACCATCAAATTTTAGCTAGAAACTGTATTTTTGTAGATTTTTATTGAATTTGAACTATATTTCAACGTTTTTTGATGGTTCTGAGCCACCAAACACACTTAAAGCATGCAGAATCGACTCAGAATAGGAAAAGGAGACGTTTAGGTCAATTTTATACATTCTGGCGTTCGTAGATACAAGAAAACTGTTAAAATTCTTCAGAAACGTCACTTTTGAAGTGTTTTCTTGTACTTTTAAGCCACTCAGATACCCTACGGGCTCGGAAAGTGCAACGAAACCATCAAATTTTAGCTAGAAACTGTATTTTTGTCGATTTTTATTGAATTTGAACTATATTTCAACGTTTTTTGATGGTTCTGAGCCACCAAACACACTTAAAGCATGCAGAATCGACTCAGAATAGGAAAAGGAGACGTTTAGGTCAATTTTATGCATTCTGGCGTTCGTAGATACAAGAAAACTGTTAAAATTCTTCAGAAACGTCACTTTTGAAGTGTTTTCTTGTACTTTTAAGCCACTCAGATACCCTACGGGCTCGGAAAGTGCAACGAAACCATCAAATTTTAGCTAGAAACTGTATTTTTGTCGATTTTTATTGAATTTGAACTATATTTCAACGTTTTTTGATGGTTCTGAGCCACCAAACACACTTAAAGCATGCAGAATCGACTCAGAATAGGAAAAGGAGACGTTTAGGTCAATTTTATGCATTCTGGCGTTCGTAGATACAAGAAAACTGTTAAAATTCTTCAGAAACGTCACTTTTGAAGTGTTTTCTTGTACTTTTAAGCCACTCAGATACCCTACGGGCTCGGAAAATGCAACGAAACCATCAAATTTTAGCTAGAAACTGTATTTTTGTCGATTTTTATTGAATTTGAACTATATTTTTATATATAACTATAACTTTACTGTGTAATTTCTCCAAAGTGTTTGAGTTCTTGTTGCATGATAGTATTATGAATCATGTGAGCCCATACATATGTTCATCTCAGCATGGATTTTTTAAGAAGCGTTCAATAGACACCAATTTATGTGTCTTCACTCAGTTTGTGGCTGATGCTTTTGATGCAGGGTATCAGGTGGATTCGGTGTACACCGATTTCACCAAAGCATTTGACAGAATAGATCATTATAAGTTGCTGGATAAACTAAACATTTTTGGACTGTCTGCTAATGTTATAAAACTCTTCCGTTCCTATTTCAGAGATAGAACACAAATAGTAACCTATCGTGGATTTAGATCTAAAGAAATAAAAGTAACATCTGGGGTACCACAAGGTTCGATACTTGGCCCGTTGCTCTTCTCACTGTTTGTTAATGACATCACATCTACTTTGGAATCTCAGTGTCTGCTATATGCTGATGATTTGAAGATATTTCGGAAAATTGTTAGTGTGAATGATTGTCTACAATTACAGAAAGACATTATAAAATTTGAACTATGGTGTATAAATAACGGTCTCTCTCTTAATCACGACAAATGTGGAGTTATGACTTTTTCACTAAAACATAACAATCTCTTATATAATTACAAGCTCCATGACAATTACGTTCAACGTTTTGAGGAAGTAAAAGATCTGGGAATTATCTTCGACAAAAAATTATCCTTTAGTAAACATATTGAAATTATGCTTATCTCTGCTTCTAAATCAATAGGTTTTGTTTTCCGAAATAGTCAACATTTTAAGAATTGGGAAACTATCCTTATGTTATATGTTACACTTGTAAGAACCAAATTGGAATATGGATGCATAATCTGGAGTCCAGGTTACAATGTCTATATCAATAATATAGAAAAGTTGCAAAGAAAGGTTTTGAAATTTCTTCACCTAAAAGTATTTGGTATGTACCCTCAAAAAGGCTTTCCGCAAGACGAACTTTTAAAACTATTCGGGATTCAAACTTTAGAGAGCAGACGAAATTATTTCTCTATATCTTTTTTACATAAAATAGTGAATGGACTATTAGATTGCAGTGATTTACTTGGAAAAATAAATCTACGAATTCCACGCTTAAACAGTCGTAATCAAGATACTTTCTATATCGGCACGGCCAGGACTAACGTTAAAATGTTTTCTCCTATTCTCAGGATGTGTCAAAATTATAATCTACACCAAAATAAGTTCGATATATTTTACTGCAATAAAAGGATCATAAAAAAGGCAATAATGTAATGTAAAATAATCATTAATCACTATGTTTTTCTTTGCTCTGTTTTGTAATATATGCCCCAGTAATTGGATTTTTATCTGTTGGGGTATTTGCTAATAATAATAATAATAATAATAATAATAATAATATTTCAACGTTTTTTGATGGTTCTGAGCCACCAAACACACTTAAAGCATGCAGAATCGACTCAGAATAGGAAAAGGAGACGTTTAGGTCAATTTTATGCATTCTGGCGTTCGTAGATACAAGAAAACTGTTAAAATTCTTCAGAAACGTCACTTTTGAAGTGTTTTCTTGTACTTTTAAGCCACTCAGATACCCTACGGGCTCGGAAAGTGCAACGAAACCATCAAATTTTAGCTAGAAACTGTATTTTTGTCGATTTTTATTGAATTTGAACTATATTTCAACGTTTTTTGATGGTTCTGAGCCACCAAACACACTTAAAGCATGCAGAATCGACTCAGAATAGGAAAAGGAGACGTTTAGGTCAATTTTATGCATTCTGGCGTTCGTAGATACAAGAAAACTGTTAAAATTCTTCAGAAACGTCACTTTTGAAGTGTTTTCTTGTACTTTTAAGCCACTCAGATACCCTACGGGCTCGGAAAGTGCAACGAAACCATCAAATTTTAGCTAGAAACTGTATTTTTGTCGATTTTTATTGAATTTGAACTATATTTCAACGTTTTTTGATGGTTCTGAGCCACCAAACACACTTAAAGCATGCAGAATCGACTCAGAATAGGAAAAGGAGACGTTTAGGTCAATTTTATGCATTCTGGCGTTCGTAGATACAAGAAAACTGTTAAAATTCTTCAGAAACGTCACTTTTGAAGTGTTTTCTTGTACTTTTAAGCCACTCAGATACCCTACGGGCTCGGAAAGTGCAACGAAACCATCAAATTTTAGCTAGAAACTGTATTTTTGTCGATTTTTATTGAATTTGAACTATATTTCAACGTTTTTTGATGGTTCTGAGCCACCAAACACACTTAAAGCATGCAGAATCGACTCAGAATAGGAAAAGGAGACGTTTAGGTCAATTTTATGCATTCTGGCGTTCGTAGATACAAGAAAACTGTTAAAATTCTTCAGAAACGTCACTTTTGAAGTGTTTTCTTGTACTTTTAAGCCACTCAGATACCCTACGGGCTCGGAAAGTGCAACGAAACCATCAAATTTTAGCTAGAAACTGTATTTTTGTCGATTTTTATTGAATTTGAACTATATTTCAACGTTTTTTGATGGTTCTGAGCCACCAAACACACTTAAAGCATGCAGAATCGACTCAGAATAGGAAAAGGAGACGTTTAGGTCAATTTTATGCATTCTGGCGTTCGTAGATACAAGAAAACTGTTAAAATTCTTCAGAAACGTCACTTTTGAAGTGTTTTCTTGTACTTTTAAGCCACTCAGATACCCTACGGGCTCGGAAAGTGCAACGAAACCATCAAATTTTAGCTAGAAACTGTATTTTTGTCGATTTTTATTGAATTTGAACTATATTTCAACGTTTTTTGATGGTTCTGAGCCACCAAACACACTTAAAGCCTGCAGAATCAACTCAGAATAGGAAAAGGAGACGTTTAGGTCAATTTTATGCATTCTGGCGTTCGTAGATACAAGAAAACTGTTAAAATTCTTCAGAAACGTCACTTTTGAAGTGTTTTCTTGTACTTTTAAGCCACTCAGATACCCTACGGGCTCGGAAAGTGCAACGAAACCATCAAATTTTAGCTAGAAACTGCATTTTTGTCGATTTTTATTGAATTTGAACTATATTTCAACGTTTTTTGATGGTTCTGAGCCACCAAACACACTTAAAGCATGCAGAATCGACTCAGAATAGGAAAAGGAGACGTTTAGGTCAATTTTATGCATTCTGGCGTTCGTAGATACAAGAAAACTGTTAAAATTCTTCAGAAACGTCACTTTTGAAGTGTTTTCTTGTACTTTTAACCCACTCAGATACCCTACGGGCTCGGAAAGTGCAACGAAACCATCAAATTTTAGCTAGAAACTGTATTTTTGTCGATTTTTATTGAATTTGAATTATATTTCAACGTTTTTTGATGGTTCTGAGCCACCAAACACACTTAAAGCATGCAGAATCGTCTCAGAATAGGAAAAGGAGACGTTTAGGTCAATTTTATGCATTCTGGCGTTCGTAGATACAAGAAAACTGTTAAACTTCTTCAGAAACGTCACTTTTGAAGTGTTTTCTTGTACTTTTAAGCCACTCAGATACCCTACGGGCTCGGAAAGTGCAACGAAACCATCAAATTTTAGCTAGAAACTGTATTTTTGTCGATTTTTATTGAATTTGAACTAAATTTCAACGTTTTTTGATGGTTCTGAGCCACCAAACACACTTAAAGCATGCAGAATCGACTCAGAATAGGAAAAGGAGACGTTTAGGTCAATTTTATGCATTCTGGCGTTCGTAGATACAAGAAAACTGTTAAAATTCTTCAGAAACGTCACTTTTGAAGTGTTTTCTTGTACTTTTAAGCCACTCAGATACCCTACGGGCTCGGAAAGTGCAACGAAACCATCAAATTTTAGCTAGAAACTGTATTTTTGTCGATTTTTATTGAATTTGAACTGTATTTCAACGTTTTTTGATGGTTCTGAGCCACCAAACACACTTAAAGCATGCAGAATCGACTCAGAATAGGAAAAGGAGACGTTTAGGTCAATTTTATGCATTCTGGCGTTCGTAGATACAAGAAAACTGTTAAAATTCTTCAGAAACGTCACTTTTGAAGTGTTTTCTTGTACTTTTAAGCCACTCAGATACCCTACGCGCTCGGAAAGTGCAACGAAACCATCAAATTTTAGCTAGAAACTGTATTTTTGTCGATTTTTATTGAATTTGAACTATATTTCAACGTTTTTTGATGGTTCTGTGCCACCAAACACACTTAAAGCATGCAGAATCGACTCAGAATAGGAAAAGGAGACGTTTAGGCCAATTTTATGCATTCTGGCGTTCGTAGATACAAGAAAACTGTTAAAATTCTTCAGAAACGTCACTTTTGAAGTGTTTTCTTGTACTTTTAAGCCACTCAGATACCCTACGGGCTCGGAAAGTGCAACGAAACCATCAAATTTTAGCTAGAAACTGTATTTTTGTCGATTTTTATTGAATTTGAACTATATTTCAACGTTTTTTTATGGTTCTGAGCCACCAAACACACTTAAAGCATGCAGAATCGACTCAGAATAGGAAAAGTAGACGTTTAGGTCAATTTTATGCATTCTGGCGTTCGTAGATACAAGAAAACTGTTAAAATTCTTCAGAAACGTCACTTTTGAAGTGTTTTCTTGTACTTTTAACCCACTCAGATACCCTACGGGCTCGGAAAGTGCAACGAAACCATCAAATTTTAGCTAGAAACTGTATTTTTGTCGATTTTTATTGAATTTGAACTATATTTCAACGTTTTTTGATGGTTCTGAGCCACCAAACACACTTAAAGCATGCAGAATCGACTCAGAATAGGAAAAGGAGACGTTTAGGTCAATTTTATGCATTCTGGCGTTCGTAGATACAAGAAAACTGTTAAAATTCTTCAGAAATGTCACTTTTGAAGTGTTTTCTTGTACTTTTAAGCCACTCAGATACCCTACGGGCTCGGAAAGTGCAACGAAACCATCAAATTTTAGCTAGAAACTGTATTTTTGTCGATTTTTATTGAATTTGAACTATATTTCAACGTTTTTTGATGGTTCTGAGCCACCAAACACACTTAAAGCATGCAGAATCGACTCAGAATAGGAAAAGGAGACGTTTAGGTCAATTTTATGCATTCTGGCGTTCGTAGATACAGGAAAACTGTTAAAATTCTTCAGAAACGTCACTTTTGAAGTGTTTTCTTGTACTTTTAAGCCACTCAGATACCCTGCGGGCTCGGAAAGTGCAACGAAACCATCAAATTTTAGCTAGAAACTGTATTTTTGTCGATTTTTATTGAATTTGAACTATATTTCAACGTTTTTTGATGGTTCTGAGCCACCAAACACACTTAAAGCATGCAGAATCGACTCAGAATAGGAAAAGGAGACGTTTAGGTCAATTTTATGCATTCTGGCGTTCGTAGATACAAGAAAACTGTTAAAATTCTTCAGAAACGTCACTTTTGGAGTGTTTTCTTGTACTTTTAAGCCACTCAGATACCCTACGGGCTCGGAAAGTGCAACGAAACCATCAAATTTTAGCTTGAAGCTGTATTTTTGTCGATTTTTATTGAATTTGAACTATATTTCAACGTTTTTTGATGGTTCTGACCCACCAAACACACTTAAAGCATGCAGAATCGACTCAGAATAGGAAAAGGAGATGTTTAGGTCAATTTTATGCATTCTGGCGTTCGTAGATACAAGAAAACTGTTAAAATTCTTCAGAAACGTCACTTTTGAAGTGTTTTCTTGTACTTTTAAGCCACTCAGATACCCTACGGGCTCGGAAAGTGCAACGAAACTATCAAATTTTAGCTAGAAACTGTATTTTTGTCGATTTTTATTGAATTTGAACTATATTTCAACGTTTTTTTGATGGTTCTGAGCCACCAAACACACTTAAAGCATGCAGAATCGACTCAGAATAGGAAAAGGAGACGTTTAGGTCAATTTTATGCATTCTGGCGTTCGTAGATACAAGAAAACTTTTAAAATTCTTCAGAAACGTCACTTTTGAAGTGTTTTCTTGTACTTTTAAGCCACTCAGATACCCTACGGGCTCGGAAAGTGCAACGAAACCATCAAATTATAGCTAGAAACTGTATTTTTGTCGATTTTTATTGAATTTGAACTATATTTCAACGTTTTTTGATGGTTCTGAGCCACCAAACACACTTAAAGCATGCAGAATCGACTCAGAATAGGAAAAGGAGACGTTTAGGTCAATTTTATGCATTCTGGCGTTCGTAGATACAAGAAAACTGTTAAAATTCTTCAGAAACGTCACTTTTGAAGTGTTTTCTTGTACTTTTAAGCCACTCAGATACCCTACGGGCTCGGAAAGTGCAACGAAACCATCAAATTTTAGCTAGAAACTGTATTTTTGTCGCTTTTTATTGAATTTGAACTATATTTCAACGTTTTTTGATGGTTCTGAGCCACCAAACACACTTAAAGCATGCAGAATCGACTCAGAATAGGAAAAGGAGACGTTTAGGTCAATTTTATGCATTCTGGCGTTCGTAGATACAAGAAAACTGTTAAAATTCTTCAGAAACGTCACTTTTGAAGTGTTTTCTTGTACTTTTAAGCCACTCAGATACCCTACGGGCTCGGAAAGTGCAACGAAACCATCAAATTTTAGCTAGAAACTGTATTTTTGTCGATTTTTATTGAATTTGAACTATATTTCAACGTTTTTTGATGGTTCTGAGCCACCAAACACACTTAAAGCATGCAGAATCGACTCAGAATAGGAAAAGGAGACGTTTAGGTCAATTTTATGCATTCTGGCGTTCGTAGATACAAGAAAACTGTTAAAATTCTTCAGAAACGTCACTTTTGAAGTGTTTTCTTGTACTTTTAAGCCACTCAGATACCCTACGGGCTCGGAAAGTGCAACGAAACCATCAAATTTTAGCTAGAAACTGTATTTTTGTCGATTTTTATTGAATTTGAACTATATTTCAACGTTTTTTGATGGTTCTGAGCCACCAAACACACTTAAAGCATGCAGAATCGACTCAGAATAGGAAAAGGAGACGTTTAGGTCAATTTTATGCATTCTGGCGTTCGTAGATACAAGAAAACTGTTAAAATTCTTCAGAAACGTCACTTTTGAAGTGTTTTCTTGTACTTTTAAGCCACTCAGATACCCTATGGGCTCGGAAAGTGCAACGAAACCATCAAATTTTAGCTAGAAACTGTATTTTTGTCGATTTTTATTGAATTTGAACTATATTTCAACGTTTTTTGATGGTTCTGAGCCACCAAACACACTTAAAGCATGCAGAATCGACTCAGAATAGGAAAAGGAGACGTTTAGGTCAATTTTATGCATTCTGGCGTTCGTAGATACAAGAAAACTGTTAAAATTCTTCAGAAACGTCACTTTTGAAGTGTTTTCTTGTACTTTTAAGCCACTCAGATACCCTATGGGCTCGGAAAGTGCAACGAAACCATCAAATTTTAGCTAGAAACTGTATTTTTGTCGATTTTTATTGAATTTGAACTATATTTCAACGTTTTTTGATGGTTCTGAGCCACCAAACACACTTAAAGCATGCAGAATCGACTCAGAATAGGAAAAGGAGACGTTTAGGTCAATTTTATGCATTCTGGCGTTCGTAGATACAAGAAAACTGTTAAAATTCTTCAGAAACGTCACTTTTGAAGTGTTTTCTTGTACTTTTAAGCCACTCAGATACCCTACGGGCTCGGAAAGTGCAACGAAACCATCAAATTTTAGCTAGAAACTGTATTTTTGTCGATTTTTATTGAATTTGAACTATATTTCAACGTTTTTTGATGGTTCTGAGCCACCAAACACACTTAAAGCATGCAGAATCGACTCAGAATAGGAAAAGGAGACGTTTAGGTCAATTTTATGCATTCTGGCGTTCGTAGATACAAGAAAACTGTTAAAATTCTTCAGAAACGTCACTTTTGAAGTGTTTTCTTGTACTTTTAAGCCACTCAGATACCCTACGGGCTCGGAAAGTGCAACGAAACCATCAAATTTTAGCTAGAAACTGTATTTTTGTCGATTTTTATTGAATTTGAACTATATTTCAACGTTTTTTGATGGTTCTGAGCCACCAAACACACTTAAAGCATGCAGAATCGACTCAGAATAGGAAAAGGAGACGTTTAGGTCAATTTTATGCATTCTGGCGTTCGTAGATACAAGAAAACTGTTAAAATTCTTCAGAAACGTCACTTTTGAAGTGTTTTCTTGTACTTTTAAGCCACTCAGATACCCTACGGGCTCGGAAAGTGCAACGAAACCATCAAATTTTAGCTAGAAACTGTATTTTTGTCGATTTTTATTGAATTTGAACTATATTTCAACGTTTTTTGATGGTTCTGAGCCACCAAACACACTTAAAGCATGCAGAATCGACTCAGAATAGGAAAAGGAGACGTTTAGGTCAATTTTATGCATTCTGGCGTTCGTAGATACAAGAAAACTGTTAAAATTCTTCAGAAACGTCACTTTTGAAGTGTTTTCTTGTACTTTTAAGCCACTCAGATACCCTACGGGCTCGGAAAGTGCAACGAAACCATCAAATTTTAGCTAGAAACTGTATTTTTGTCGATTTTTATTGAATTTGAACTATATTTCAACGTTTTTTGATGGTTCTGAGCCACCAAACACACTTAAAGCATGCAGAATCGACTCAGAATAGGAAAAGGAGACGTTTAGGTCAATTTTATGCATTCTGGCGTTCGTAGATACAAGAAAACTGTTAAAATTCTTCAGAAACGTCACTTTTGAAGTGTTTTCTTGTACTTTTAAGCCACTCAGATACCCTACGGGCTCGGAAAGTGCAACGAAACCATCAAATTTTAGCTAGAAACCGTATTTTTGTCGATTTTTATTGAATTTGAACTATATTTCAACGTTTTTTGATGGTTCTGAGCCACCAAACACACTTAAAGCATGCAGAATCGACTCAGAATAGGAAAAGGAGACGTTTAGGTCAATTTTATGCATTCTGGCGTTCGTAGATACAAGAAAACTGTTAAAATTCTTCAGAAACGTCACTTTTGAAGTGTTTTCTTGTACTTTTAAGCCACTCAGATACCCTACGGGCTCGGAAAGTGCAACGAAACCATCAAATTTTAGCTAGAAACTGTATTTTTGTCGATTTTTATTGAATTTGAACTATATTTCAACGTTTTTTGATGGTTCTGAGCCACCAAACACACTTAAAGCATGCAGAATCGACTCAGAATAGGAAAAGGAGACGTTTAGGTCAATTTTATGCATTCTGGCGTTCGTAGATACAAGAAAACTGTTAAAATTCTTCAGAAACGTCACTTTTGAAGTGTTTTCTTGTACTTTTAAGCCACTCAGATACCCTAAGGGCTCGGAAAGTGCAACGAAACCATCAAATTTTAGCTAGAAACTGTATTTTTGTCGATTTTTATTGAATTTGAACTATATTTCAACGTTTTTTGATGGTTCTGAGCCACCAAACACACTTAAAGCATGCAGAATCGACTCAGAATAGGAAAAGGAGACGTTTAGGTCAATTTTATGCATTCTGGCGTTCGTAGATACAAGAAAACTCTTAAAATTCTTCAGAAACGTCACTTTTGAAGTGTTTTCTTGTACTTTTAAGCCACTCAGATACCCTACGGGCTCGGAAAGTGCAACGAAACCATCAAATTTTAGCTAGAAACTGTATTTTTGTCGATTTTTATTGAATTTGAACTATATTTCAACGTTTTTTGATGGTTCTGAGCCACCAAACACACTTAAAGCATGCAGAATCGACTCAGAATAGGAAAAGGAGACGTTTAGGTCAATTTTATGCATTCTGGCGTTCGTAGATACAAGAAAACTGTTAAAATTCTTCAGAAACGTCACTTTTGAAGTGTTTTCTTGTACTTTTAAGCCACTCAGATACCCTACGGGCTCGGAAAGTGCAACGAATCCATCAAATTTTAGCTAGAAACTGTATTTTTGTCGATTTTTATTGAATTTGAACTATATTTCAACGTTTTTTGATGGTTCTGAGCCACCAAACACACTTAAAGCATGCAGAATCGACTCAGAATAGGAAAAGGAGACGTTTAGGTCAATTTTATGCATTCTGGCGTTCGTAGATACAAGAAAACTGTTAAAATTCTTCAGAAACGTCACTTTTGAAGTGTTTTCTTGTACTTTTAAGCCACTCAGATACCCTACGGGCTCGGAAAGTGCAACGAAACCATCAAATTTTAGCTAGAAACTGTATTTTTGTCGATTTTTATTGAATTTGAACTATATTTCAACGTTTTTTGATGGTTCTGAGCCACCAAACACACTTAAAGCATGCAGAATCGACTCAGAATAGGAAAAGGAGACGTTTAGGTCAATTTTATGCATTCTGGCGTTCGTAGATACAAGAAAACTGTTAAAATTCTTCAGAAACGTCACTTTTGAAGTGTTTTCTTGTACTTTTAAGCCACTCAGATACCCTACGGGCTCGGAAAGTGCAACGAAACCATCAAATTTTAGCTAGAAACTGTATTTTTGTCGATTTTTATTGAATTTGAACTATATTTCAACGTTTTTTGATGGTTCTGAGCCACCAAACACACTTAAAGCATGCAGAATCGACTCAGAATAGGAAAAGGAGACGTTTAGGTCAATTTTATGCATTCTGGCGTTCGTAGATACAAGAAAACTGTTAAAATTCTTCAGAAACGTCACTTTTGAAGTGTTTTCTTGTACTTTTAAGCCACTCAGATACCCTACGGTCTCGGAAAGTGCAACGAAACCATCAAATTTTAGCTAGAAACTGTATTTTTGTCGATTTTTATTGAATTTGAACTATATTTCAACGTTTTTTGATGGTTCTGAGCCACCAAACACACTTAAAGCATGCAGAATCGACTCAGAATAGGAAAAGGAGACGTTTAGGTCAATTTTATGCATTCTGGCGTTCGTAGATACAAGAAAACTGTTAAAATTCTTCAGAAACGTCACTTTTGAAGTGTTTTCTTGTACTTTTAAGCCACTCAGATACCCTACGGGCTCGGAAAGTGCAACGAAACCATCAAATTTTAGCTAGAAACTGTATTTTTGTCGATTTTTATTGAATTTGAACTATATTTCAACGTTTTTTGATGGTTCTGAGCCACCAAACACACTTAAAGCATGCAGAATCGACTCAGAATAGGAAAAGGAGACGTTTAGGTCAATTTTATGCATTCTGGCGTTAGTAGATACAAGAAAACTGTTAAAATTCTTCAGAAACGTCACTTTTGAAGTGTTTTCTTGTACTTTTAAGCCACTCAGATACCCTACGGGCTCGGAAAGTGCAACGAAACCATCAAATTTTAGCTAGAAACTGTATTTTTGTCGATTTTTATTGAATTTGAACTATATTTCAACGTTTTTTTGATGGTTCTGAGCCACCAAACACACTTAAAGCATGCAGAATCGACTCAGAATAGGAAAAGGAGACGTTTAGGTCAATTTTATGCATTCTGGCGTTCGTAGATACAAGAAAACTGTTAAAATTCTTCAGAAACGTTACTTTTGAAGTGTTTTCTTGTACTTTTAAGCCACTCAGATACCCTACGGTCTCGGAAAGTGCAACGAAACCATCAAATTTTAGCTAGAAACTGTAT
>NW_026973050.1:0-26999 GCF_036711695.1 Zophobas morio | reverse complement strand
AGGACCCTTATAATTAATGTGTGAGCAAACTAGGTGTTATAAGGATAATTATAATATTAGTTTCTAAAAATTTGCCTATAATTTGGGTCTTTGGACTTAGTAAAGAAAGACAATTATTTAGAATAAATATTGAGGCGTGTAAAAAGTAACAGTCAACGACTTTAACAAAAATTTCAGGCAGTTAATTAGCAAAATCTATCCTATAACTTGAGGCAGCGGTCACCATCTCTGTTTGTTCCCCAAATAGTGATTTATTTTTATATATAAGCTTTGTAGAAACAATTTATATTATTAACAACTTTCTTTCTTGTCTTACCATTCAAAATAGATTACTTATATTATATGATGTTAAAAGTAATTTTGCAGGTCTTAACTTGAATTTAATTATTTAAAAAATTTTGAATTTTTAGAACTAGCAGAGAGTTTCTTTGGCTATGTAGTTATAGTTATTATATATTTGAAATCGTTAGCTAACCTCTTAGAGGCTTTTCAAAATTAAAACAGCACACAAAATTTCGAAAAAGCTGAAGTAAAAACATTTGAGGCTAAAGATAACTCTTTTAATAAAGCTTATGCACAATAATTAATAGCCATACAAAGGTGAACCTAAAATCTTTTCTACAACACAACTACGATTACGGTTCCCTTATATTAGAAAATAATCAAACAAAAAAGTTTAAACTTTATTTAATATTAAAGTAATATTAATGTAAACCAAGCTTTCTCTATAAGTAATGAATTCCTGGGTAGCGTTGATTTCACAAGCAGTGTTTTCGAGAACTTGTATATTATAGGAAAGAAAAGTAATATAGTACAAGAAAATCGAAGTACTAGAAAACACTATAAATTTATTTGTATGTATAGATTCCCAAACGCGCCAAACCCAACCGCATAACAAACAGAGAAAAAGAAAATAAGCGGCTGCGGGTGCGCGAGCCAAACTTATATGATCACAGGTGCACTTCCCTTCACTACCCTCACACTAAGAACACATTTAAATCGGAAACATTGTAAAGGCAAACTGATAATATTTTATAATATTCGAAAGAAGACAAGCAAACACAAATTTTAACGAGCTAATTAATAAAAATTTATTTAAACATCTGATAAAAGAAGCTAAATTTATTTAAAAACAATTAAAATTAAAATTATTGAGAAGGATAAATTTTATGTAGAAATTCATAACTGCAAACCTAATTTTCTTAACAAAAAAATCTAAGTTTATTTTGAATTACCGTTTGTAAAGCTATACAAAAATAGGCTAATATAATAATTAATAAAGTATTACCGCCGGCTTTCCTATAACTATCCTTTAGGTCAAAACTTTTAACTTCCTCTACAAAGCTTAACTTCGATAATATTATATTATTAAATTTTATTTATTTATCTATTATTTAATACTATAGCTTTTATTATGTTATATTAATACTTTATTTTATTTTATTATTCTTTCCTCTTATTTTCTTTCCTTCCACGGTTCTGACTTCTACTTGTAGTGTACTACAAGAACTTATAGCAACTTTGTTGCCCGCAAACAAGAAAATTAAGGAGCCACAAGTTAAAAAAAAAAAGTATGGCAGTTTGAAAAAGAAGACGAATGAAATTGTTGCGTTCACAAAAATAACCCAGTTACTACCATTTCCCACTCATATACCGTCTCCAAACTTTGGAAAGTGTCGGAAACGTATAAAATAGATATATTAAAGGATAGCATATGTTGGATGTTATCATAGACAATGCTAATAACTATTTTAATTATTTAAAAAAAAGGAACCACAATTAAACTAACTTAAAATCTATTAACCGCTGTAACTATAGGAATAGTCACAATGGGTGTATTAGCAAGCATCGTACTAATAAATTAATGAAACCAGTAATATTATTAATTCTGTTAGCGATAAGAATAGTATTAATAATTATAGTGATAATAACATGACAACTAATAATAAGGATATTAGTAATAATAACTTTAATAATATTGTAAGACAATTCATTTTAGCATTATACCTGTTATCATTCACATTTAGCACCAATGGAACAACCTTTTCTAAAAAAACTCCATCGAAATCTCTGAGCAAAGAGATGGAAGCATGGAATTAGGATTTATACGCCTAGCGAGCAAGACTACAAACGTTAAACTTCTCTTATAGCTTTAGAAAACTTCAAGCATTACACTTATCGCCTCACTTCCAAACAAGAACTTAAGGTTGCTTTTCGCGGTATCTATCTTAAGTGAATATAGAGGAAGTTTAAACAGAATTGCAAAATCAAGCCTTCCAGTCCATTGAAGCTATCAGAATGAAAAAAATATGATCAAAATAGAATCCCTTCTTCCTCATATTAATATAAGTACCTAATAATGAAAGTACTATATTTAGTGTCAAAAAAATTGATTATATTCCCGTTTTAGTGGTGGAGGATTGGTTAATCTTTTCGATGCCAACTAATAGGGCATACCGATCAATTCAGCAGAGCGTAAAATGTGCAGAAAACCACGATTTCAGATCCTGCCCTAAACTAAAGACGAAACCCAAATGTGAGAACTGTCTAGGTGAGTATAACCTATAGAAGATTTTTGTATCACCCTAAAAATGCGTGGCATGGAAATAACAACTATACTGATAACCCCATATCTTAAACGCGGGAAATACGTGGTATCTTCCGAGCAAAGCTACACTCCAGCGTTTAATAGTAATCAACTTAATTTTCTACTAGCTTCGATGAACTTATTGTTAATCTAATAGTAATCTCTTTAACTGAAGCGTTAAATACTCAAATATTGAAATTAACTTAGGTAGACTCAATGAAACCACCTAGTAATAAGCATAATCTTATAGTACTCTTCTTAAATTCTGATGACCTACGGAATAAAACCGGGAGCTCCAGAAGTTGACCAGTAAAATGAATATATAGAATCCCATTTGAAAAACGGCAATAAGTTTTGCGACCAAATTAGTATTTATCGGCAAGATCGGGAAAATATGATAGGTGACATAGAAAGCACATTAAATTTACCAAAAAATTTAAAAATTTAGAGGCTGCCGGTGTATGCATCAATTTATAAAAACTTGGTTCAGTGAATAGTATTTCCTGTTATAAGCTCGTTGGGGAAAAATTATTAAGGGGAGACTTGGAAAAATTATTTAACAAAAAAAAAACTAACACGGTCATTGTTTGCGAAGAACTAAATAGCAAGCATTCTTGCATGGAACAGAAGGAAGTACAATTCAAATGGTAAATTCTAGAACATTGGGTAGAAAATAATAAATTTTGTTCTAGTCCCTTTAAACCACACATCGCTCAGCGAAAGGCATAGCTTTATTAGAAATATTCGATTCCTGTGCACATTACTAACTTTGATGAATTATCATCAGATCATGACCTGGGGTTACTACTCGTTGGAGATTTTAGTCGGACCACCACAGAGAGGAGCCTAGATGCAACTAGTTGCAATCTTTCTAAGAATACAGTCGTTAAAACAATTTACCACTCTATTCGATTCCTTCCTTTTTTTTTTAAAAATGCTTCTCTTTCTTCTTTTAAGAGCATTAGATATTTTCAGTGAATTCATCAACTCAGGGAATTATAAATATATATCCTTTTCGAAAAAGGAGACAGTGACAAGTTAGCTTTTAAAAAAATAAGTAATGCTTTAAACGCGAACTAAACGCTACTTATAACAATCTTTGGGATTTGAAGCTGCGATTTTTAAATCCGTCCGATATTTCCTTATGGAAAATGACAACGTCATTTAAAACTTAAAGAAGGATGATTGATATACCACATTTTAATGATAAAAGAGAAAGTCCTTATTTCAATAAGGAAAAAAAAGAAGTTTAATATATTTGCAGATAGTTTCCCCTCAGTGCAACCTTTCCACTATCTTTAATAATACAAATGAGTACTTCGTGCATTACCGAATACCATCTCACTCCCGTTAAGATGCATCACTTCCTGCCCCACAAGTGTTTACGCGTAATAAGGAGGTTCAAACTAGAATCGAATAAATTAATATTGAAAAAAATAGGGACCCTGACGGTATATTAAATCGGATGTTAAAATTTTTTTTAGTGGCTATTATGTACCTCTCAAAAGTTGCCAATTCTAATTTCTTTATCAGGGTTACTCTCCTACAAGAAAGAAAATATTAGAAGTTATTTATACTCCCAAAAACCACCATAATAGCAGCTATGCAAAGACTACCAGCTAATTAGTTTACTTTCCTGTGTTAGCAAAATTTCCGGAACATTTAGAAATACTCCGAATTACAAAGATTCGCAAATTTCAAAATCCAATTCGAGGATAGAACACTCTAAATAAAAAGGGATAAAACTAGATATACTTAGCTTAAAAGCATTACTTCTAGCTGAGTTGGCATAAAATCTCCATCATTTGGAACCGGTTGTTTCACTTTGAAAAGAGTTCTTCTTTAGTAGAAGAGAACTAATTAACTAACACTTTAAAAATGATAGCTAACTAACTTTTCCTACTAAAGTAGAACGAAAAAAAAGTTAAGTAGGGATGTTTATCCCTTGGTTTTTGAGGACACTCTACAACAATGCAAATTTTAAGGAGCGTAGCAAGCATTACAAAAGCCTTTAATTTCAAGAAATTAACAGTTATAGTATTCTGAGATATCGAAAAAGATTTTTGATAGAGTCCGCGGGAAGGATTCAAATAAATTATATATAAGTTGTCAGAATACCTTAAATTCCTTTAAGCTGAAGTCCCTCGAGTACTCTCTATTGTCACTTTTATTATTCCCCTATCTACATGCGACATTTCTCTTCTGTCAACGAAGTTTCCCTAGCTCAAAACGCTAACGACACTGCCATATATTGTAGTTCAAAAGCCACTGCATTAACCATTATCTATGCGCAAACTTATTTTTGTACAACTGAATGGTTTTTATAGTGAAAATTTATGATAAACCTTACTAAATGCCATGCGATGATCATTTCAAGAAAAATGAAAAAAAGAGAAAAAATTAAAGCTCTAACTCTACCTCAGATGGCTATACCTTAATGCATTTATGTAAATTACCTTGGCGTTATTATTGGCTCTAGACTTAACTGAAAGTCCTATATTAATTACCTTTAAAAAAATAAGAATATAACTTCTGCCACATATCCCCTTCCATATAAAAGAAGCCATCTAAAAGTTGAAAAAAAAAATTTATTTTATATTTAAGCTATTACCAGACCTAATAAGAGTTAAGAATCTGTCTCGTGGCCTTACTGCTTGCCGGTGCATACAAACAGACTTCAGACTCTCTAAAGTAACCCTCCTCTTAGATGTTCACAGGCGCACCTTAGTTTATGCGATATAGCAATTACATCATGAATGTGAAATTAAGCCTCTGTTGCTTCACCTGAAACTGAGGGTTATAAAATGTCAATGCGAAGAGCACTCCAATAATTTAATGACTAATACCTTGAAATAAAATCCGCACATGTTTCAAAATAAGACGACCTAAACATTTTTGGGATACATCTTAAAAATACGAGTATTGAAACGACTTTATGACGTATAATATTATAAATTGTTTGATAAAGTTGCTAAACGCTTAAAGTATATAGACACCGCTGTCTATATGTTATATGAGATGACCTAAAAGGCCTTAAAATTTTGAGGAAAGTGCCCCTCTCAACCTTCTTCGTAATAAGGGGAATTCGATTAAACAGTTCAGGTTACGGTTATAGTAAATAACAACTCTATCTTGGAAAAATGATAAATCACTTAAAAATTTAATGTGCTTGTTCTTTCTTTTGCTTAATAATGCTTAACGGCAAAAATGAGAAGAACCTTCGGCCTTCAAAGTTGAACTGTACATTTTATGGTCCTTTTTGTTATAATATATACTTGTAGAACAATAAAGAGTGTATATTTTATTAATAATTAAAGTTGTAAAGGAGATATACGTTAAAGAAAGATAATAGCCCTCCTCGCCGATCGACTAGCAGACAGGAGCAGACGAACTAAGGAACCCTTTAAAATATCAAAAACTTGTTATGGTTCCAAATTGCAAACTGGCTTTTATAATTCGAGTGAGGATTAGTCATTTCCAGGTAATGGAATGGAATTTATTTCCGAGAAATAACTCCAATCTTAAATTTGCGTTAGATCAATGTGCTAGTATTACATGACAGTTCCATATGGTAACTGTTATGCTGTTTCGTGTAAATTAGTTATAATTGGGTTGTTATTTTCACACTTTTAAAGCAACAGAATAAATTAGAAAAGTGCTTCTCGTTTTGCCATTCCAAATGTTAAGAATTCATAATAATGTATTTTACGTTAACTTATTGAAGATAGCTAGAAAATTTTGTTGTAGAAAACAGTCTTCACGACTAGCGATAACAGGGTTACAGCCCAAGAGTATCGCGTATTAGGCTATATAGGAATTTTTAAGTTTATGGCTGAAATACTGTATCCATATGGTAATAAAGAAATGACTTAAACTAGGGAAGATGAGATAGATGAACATAAGGGCCGCAACACTTTAAATTTTGAAGAGCGTACCTCTAGACAATTGGCCCACCCTGTTAAAGTAAATACTCGTGTAAAACTTCTTCATGACTACATAACATGGAACGCAGAAAATTACCAAACTCAGAAGCGCTTTTAGCTCTAGGCGATATAAATATAATACTCCACTGACGGGACCGTGCCGTAATTTTGCTTATAACTTTTGTCATAGGGGTTAAGGCTTGATTTTTAATATTTGCGACAAAGATTATTAAAGGGGGGAGGGAGAACGTAGACCCTTAGCCCTAGACTTTAAAATTAAGCCCGTGATTGTTCGGTTTTAATTATTTTTTCACTATACCCACGTGCATACTCACTTGGTCGACTACAAAAAGTTGTTCCATTTTACTTGGCTTTTATTTAATATAGTTCACGTTTATTTATCTATTAATTATTACTCTTTTACACAACGCTCAGCCATTTTTATAGAAGAGAGCTACCTTTAGGTAATACCATATGCCTAGTAAAGGTAAAGTAACGCCATTATGTGCGTACTAGGAAAATTAATAAGAGCTAATACGGTTAAAAACAGAATCATATAATTTGCCTAAGCGATAACGGTATCTACGTAATTTGACCCTGCTTAAAAAAAATTAAAATTGCTCTATCGCTTTTGGTCGTAGAATCACTCAATTTCAAACCTTAAGCACACGACCTAAGCAAAGTTATTATTACACTACTTGACATTCTTGAGAGCACAGTCAACTCTCCCTTTACTAGAGCTGTTGTACTACTTTCTTGTGGTTAATAATTTAATTTTTGCTAATATATTTTTTTAGAAAACTGGAACCTTTTTCCTAGCTTTCAAGTTTTTTAGTTTTTAGCCCTTACCAACAGAGAGAAAAAAAGAGCCAGACGGCGATAGTTACTGGAATTTAGGGCAGGATAATTATACAAAAAGATTAACTTAACTAACGAAAACATTACCTTTGAAAAAATAATGCATTTAAGACTATTAAAATCCATAAACAAAAAAAATAAGATTGAGAACATATAAGGAAGATAAGTAAACTACAACAAGCAAATCAATCAATAACAATTTATTTAAAACCAATAAAAATGACATAAAAACAATATGCAAACCGACTTAGTAAACAAGAACGAACAAATATTAAACAAAATAAAAGCAAAATAAACTATGGAGGAATTACAATAAGGAAGACGCGGTATAAAATTTTAACAAGCAAATCAGTAACAGCATTTTACAAAACGTCTGATAAACAAATCATATCTGTCATTTTAACCAATCTCTTGTAAGTAGATAAATTGACTAATTTAAAAACCGATTATATCACTGTTGCTAGTTTTTTACCTTCACTTTTTAGCCCCAAATATAAAACTTTTTAAAAAATATTACACTTACAGTTACTTAACAGGAGTAATAATGCGCACAGGAGCGGAGCGGTATATATATAATACTAGTAAGTAACACACTTGGGTACTATCGCAATATTTTGTAGGTGAACAACCTTTTCCAAAACTTGAGTACGACTAAGTTTGGCAGTTATTTTTATATAAAGTGCAGGTTTCGAACATATTTATCTATGTACTTTCTGAAAAACGGGAAACATATCTACTTGAGTTTGAACTTCGCAGATTACGCTCTGTGAGCGCAGTTGGCTTAACTTAACGAGATGTAGAACAAATATTGTTATGCATGGATTTAATTTAGTTAAAAGATTAAATTTTTAGGAAAAAAAAATGCATGAGAAAAAACATAAATTAGAAACCGCATTTGGGCTCCTATCTTGAGGAGCTTCCTATGTTTTCTTCGACTTAATATTAGAGCAAATCATAGAGGTGGAAATTTCATTCTTTTTTTAATTAAAAATAGTACACTGCGTTTAACATCGTTATCAACACATGTTAGGTATATATTAGTTAGCTCCCGCTTATTTTGATAGCACACACTCGCAATGTAGTTATTAGGAACCATACACTAAAATAGTATGTGCAGGAAATTAAAAAAAAGAAGACCTATAATTAACTTAAACCATGATATATCAATTATCAAATGTAATATGAAATTAAGTGACTGAAATATAATTGCCGTAATGGTGTGTATAAAGATTAAGGACGTATATTTTATGACACCACTTTAAAGGAGTCTACAAATTTACTAAATAATATATCTCGCGTTAAAATATTCAAAACACAGAGACACCTTTTTTCATTTATAAAGTGTACTTAAACTACTCATTTTTTTCCGCAAAAGCCGAAATTTTAAGTATAGTTTGTCCTTAATATCAAAGATGCAGTTTTCCACCCGTCTCTTATCGTCTAGCCTTTATAAATTATAAAATTAGATGGAACGTAAACTATTTCACCATTAATACTTCATATTATTATTGTTTTGGTTAAAATAGTCGTTTTAAATTTTATTAAGTAAGAAAGCACAGAACAAAAAAGTTAACTATCAATAAGAAACTATAATTAAGGGCTGCCGAAACATATAGCTTAAATGATATAAAGTCTAATCTAAAGGAAGCCCAGTTCACTAATATTTCTACAGGAAGAAAAGTAGCCTTAAACTTGGAAATTACTTCCCTTCTTCAAAGTTTAAAACTTTTCCCTTAATTAAAAAATATTATATAAAAAGGGGCTTTCCATTACCAGAAGAATTTTGGCTGTAGTTTTATTTAATAAAAAATTTAAGTTTTTTTTAACAGTTGACTTTATTAACGCATACGTTTTTTATCTTTATTATAACGAGTGGCGGTCACTCTTTAAATCTTATTGATCTAGATTGGATTGTAAAAATTCCAGTAACTTTTAATTGCACTAGAAAAGTTTTTAAACTCCCGTGCTTTCTAAGCTAATAGTATTTTGTCTATATTTATTGGTAATAATATATTTTCCTGACAAAAAGTAAAAGAAAAAAATCAAAAGTAAACATAGTTAAGACTTAAATAAGTCCCATTATTAAATATGTAAACAGTTTTCGTTTTTTATACTTTAATATAAACTTTACGCTTTCAGTTAGGATAAGAATGTTTTTTTACTACTTATTAAATTTTTAGAACACAAATGTTATGGAAAGCAAAGCTGTAACCACTCAATAATTTAGTTAATAATTATTATTTCAAAGCCCTCTTACCTTTATTGTAAGAGAAAGACAAGATAAGTTGACAGAGCTAATTATATAAGGAAAATAAAAAAATTACTACAGCGCTCTTAAGAACCACGTTAAAACTGGAGATAAGTATTTTGACTGTTTGTTTTATTTAACACTGTCGTTTTAAAAATTTCAGGTTTAAAAAAAAGAAATTATAAATACGGTTATAAATAATTATTTAAAAGATTTAACGCAAAATATTTTTGTTTAGAAAGTATTAGAGGTTTTTTAACATGTTTTCAGATAGTAAATAAACCAGAGCACTAACGTTATAGTTTTATGTAACACAATTAAAGTGCCAGTTTCAATAGCCCATATAATATTTATTGACTATAATACTCCGCTTGCATTTCCTCATTAATCTACAAAATTTCCTTAAATTTTAATTTTTTTTTTTTTCAATTATTTTTGTGCACAAATTTTTTAGAGCGTGCCGTTTATAAACTAAAGCCAATTTACTTCTTTTCACGGGATATGTTAACAAAAGTGGTCATACTTTTAGGATACAGAAGCAACCCATAAAATATGATATTATTATCTTTTTGGTCTAGAGTAGAAAGAGGAATAATAGAATAAATGTTTTGTTTAAATATGTCTTTCAAGTGTCTATTTTATGCTTTTACTATTGCTATTTTTTAAAAATACAAGTAAAAATTATTTAATTAAAAATATGCTTTATTTCTATTATATTATAAAAGAGAAGGAGGAATGATGTTATTTGTAATTTTTTAATAGCATTTTTATAAAAAGTCTAGGAGGAACATTTTAAAGCAACTTTTTTGCAAATAGAAATTAATTAAGTTTGTTAATTATTTAACTATAAAAACGCCTTTTTACGATTTATTACAGATTATACAAAACTTATGTATGACATTCAACCAATTATAATTTTTAAATAACCATATACAGAAATAATTATTTTACTACTACTTTCTAGACTTCTTATAGAGGAGCCATATATAAACTAAACTAGTTTTTATAATTTTTAAAAATATATTAACATATAAACAACGGAACTAAATTAATTTTCTTAAATATTATTAACCTCTTTTATTATTCCTATTATTATTAAAAAATCGATACCGGGCCACATGCCTGCGCGCAGCGCGGAGATAATTGTGGCTCCCGTCATCGCATTAACACAACACTCCAGGAAAGTTCGCTCAGTATTATATAACATTCCTATTGACCTATTAATGAGAGTTGTGCAAGTTAACCCAATGAATTTTGTGGTAAAAAAAAAATACCATAAACATAGTAAGTATTTATTTATGTTTTTAATTAAAAACAAAGTTTGTGTGTATACTTCTTTTTGATGATAAGATAGATGAATTGTTTTCATTTAAAATTCAACAGAGCGAGAAATAAAAAATACTATAATGTCTTTTTTAAGTAAAGTTAACAATACCCAATGGCCAAATGGAAAGCGTAGTAGTGACCAATGAAAAATACCCATTTTTGAAAAGGAGCCTAACTATAGCGCCAAAGAGGCGTCTGATATGTCTCAGAGACGCTATGGTATCCAATAGGCTACTTGACAGTGACAACTTTAGTTATTCTTTGACTCAACAATTGGCGTCTCATAATAAAGAAAGAGTCTATTATAATAATATAATTATAAAAATAAAGTAAAAAGATACGATTGGCTACATAGTTCCAGATATTTCTCTTAGCAACCAATTAAAAACTCTCGGGGGGATGCAGCGACCAACCGCGGTACTTATTAAATAGGCGGACGTGTTACTCCTTAGCTCATCCAAATCGTCTTTCACTGTACTAGACACTAAGTTAAATATTAAACTCTTTGTGAAGCAAAGCGCTTCATTGTCGTTTTAACAGCACTCTAAATCAGCTATGTTTAATAGCGAGAATAAGTTGGATTTTTACAAGCCTTTCGTATTTAACTTGGGAAACACACTTAGAAAGAGCGCTAAGTTTCCTTATCAGAATAGCAACGTCTAAAAGAGCACGAGTCGTGAGTTTCAACTTCAAAAACGTGTACCTCTTACGAATGTGAGCTACAGTATTTGTGTCTTCGGCTAATCTTTGACTTGCCAAAGTTTGAGAACCGTTTTCTTAGATATTTTATACTTACGCCCGAAACTGGCTAGGCGTAGGGTTTCTGTCACTGTACTATTAGATGGTACCACTAACACGCCGCAATAGTGAACTCTTATAGCTAAAAATTTAGTGGAAAAGAAAATTTTTTTAAGTTGCTTAAAACTCGCGCCTAAAAACAGTTTTTTAATAGAAAATTTATGGGTAAATGTTATGAACATTTCTAATTGAACTACATGTGTTGAATACATTTATCCCGACCAGGTACCGGTTTTACACGGTTGTTAGTGACGTAGGAATAGTTGAGCTCTTTATTAAAGACATGAAGGAAGGTGCCTTACATAAAGGTTTTTAAACACCAAATAAATTAATAAAAACTAGCTTTTAGCTAGCGCACTGATAAGTTAATGGATATCATATAATTTGTAAGAAGAGAGGTAGTAGTGGAATTAGATCACGAAGCTAAAAAAAAATGTGTTTTTAATAATGAATGTTATGTAACATCGTTCCAGAGGAGGGCGGGATTTCTGCATTCAACTGATATGAATAAACTTGGGTTTGCGTGTAAAATATCCCTAGAATGTATATGCTTACCTTTGGTTAAGCTTTGATATTCAGATGTAAAAGTAGAAAAACAGAGCTAGAGTAAGTTAATGTGAACATAGAGGAAATAAATAATCATTAGAAGCTTAAACCAAGAAGAAAAGTCCTCTACTTAAATCTTTTCATAACTAAATACTATAATTAGGGAGCTTGGTGAAAAATGGTCGTAAATAAATGGAATAATTGTCAAAATTATGTAACAGACAATCACTGAAAAAAGAAAAATTACATATAGGAACCAGCAAAATTTGAACACATTGCATTAGATACTCAAAAGAACTGTTGGGTTATAAAATATTATACTAGTAGTAAATCAGAACCCTAAATTTTGTGTGGAATTGAGTACGAAAATAATAAATATTGCAGAGAATATATTTAGTTTTCGAGAAACATAAGCTTTAATAGAGAATAAAGAATTGGTATTAATAAGAGAAGGATTAAAAACAAAAAATAAATATATAGTAAGAAGACAAATACTAACAGTTGATCACAACCAAAGCAATGATGTGGCTGAATATGAAATTTAAACTTTAAAAAAACCTGACCTCAGGATGTTATAAAGAAGATTTAAAATTATCAAGGAAACTATACAGGTTCATAGTAGATGGCTAATAAGATTAAATAAACTTAACATTTAACTATAATTAACAATATTGCTTATTATTAAGTCTGTAGTAGGGATAGGAGAATGGGGAAAAAATAGCAAACTAGAATAATAATAGAAAAAGTGTTTTTTAAGTGAAACCTGATGACTTTGAGGTAAAAATGAGGCTGACCTTTTATAAGACTCTTGAAAAAGCTAAGCTTAAAGGGTGAGGTGAGATTATACATACGAAAACCTTTAATAAGTGACATTAGAGAAGCTCATAGATGAAAAATGAATAATGGCTTATATTCAAATAAAAATAAACTTGGCAACTTAATAACAATAATTCTAATAAATAATAATTATAATAATGATAAATAACAACAAAGTTTAAAAAGAAATGATGAACACTACTTGTTTAGAATTTGATTGTGAAAGTTTTACGAAAGCTTAGTAAAAATCTGTTTGTAACAAAACTTTTGGAATTAAAAAATAAGCAAAATTAGGATTGCTATATTTATCTAGCAGGGAAGAGGAAAAGTTCTGTAGAGACAAGGGACAAAAAGGGGTAATTGATATATTTTAACGGATGCGTAATAAAACACATTAGTGGTGTTTAAGAAAAAATTATTATAATACAAGAAACATTTAAAGGACTCTAAGTAATGACTGTTTATTTAAAATATTAATAGGTCTTGGCTCTAGTGCATTGGCACTGCAATATAGCAACTGTAAAACCTTACGAGAGGCGAGGGAATCATTATTATAAACTGCTTTTTCTTTCTGAAATAATTCCTCTTATTTTGGGTATCATCCATTTTAATACTAAAAATATATATCCGCTCTAAGTTGATAATAAAATAATATTTTTTTGCCACCAGAAAGGCGACTTTTGCTGATGGTGGACTACTGACTTAGGTAGGGGTATCTCTCTCTCGATTAAAAGGTGCCTCATGGATGGAGCTTTTTATTAATATAAAAACTCGCATTAAGAAATTGTTTTAATTAAGGTTCCCGAAAGAAGATGCAATAATTTAGTTAATTGGGTGTACCATCATAACTTTAGGACAAGTCGCAGAGAAATTACCAAATTTATAAAATTAGTTTATTAGATTATAGTCATTATTTATTAGGTTTCCATTTAAGTAATATACTATTTTAAATTAACTTAAAAAGTTAAAGTTATATTTTTGGCTAATATTAAGTTACCGAAAATAATGTAACGTTTTTAGTTAGGTAAAATTGGATGTGCTAACTTTTCAAAAAATATATTTTTTTTAAAAACCGAATAAGAATAAATTGACTAGGAATGACATTAAATTAAAGTGAACTTTAAAATACTTCAGTTTACTACGATTATCTTTTTTTTAAACACTATGTATTTATTTATATATGAACTTTCCTTTTTTACAAGATATATCAAATTCGATAACTTTTACTTTTCATTCGAACTAGGTGCTATAAATTATTGAAAAAAAAAAAGAAAACTGTGAAAATACTAATAATATATAAATTAATTCATTTTATTATTTCTCATAAGAGATAAAAAATTTTAATTCTCTAACTGGAGCAATTAAAATGTATAAGTAAAATTCTTAATGACGTAAAGGTTAAATATTAAAATGGTTGTTAGTCGTTCTTCATAATTATTACAAAATTTACTTCCCCACATCGTTAAGTTAGTTTTCTTAGTATTTGTTGGATATCGGTAAAAAAAATTATTTTTTTTCTAAGCTATGCAATCTGAAGTTACTCTATTAAATCTTCTATTAGTCTTTCATAAAATTATTTTGATGCATATTAATTATCAAAATGAAATTAAAACTGTTCTAATAAGGTATTTCATTCAAAGAAGCTGAAGTGTCATCCTAGATTAGGTCATTAGGTTATTAACAATTTGGGTAGAAATTACAAAGACACCGTTAGAGCTGCAGATGATTTCTATATAAGTAGTGCTTTAGTTTCTGAGCGCTAAGCTTTTGAAAGGGTAACCTTGATCATATAATGAGACAATTTCTATTACTCCTAAGTCTTTTAAGAGTAAATAAAGTAAAGGCATTAACTTCCAAACGATGTTATTCTAATAGAGTACACACTTATTGGTAAGTATATTAATTTGCTTCTTATATGTAAGGAAACTAACACTAGTTATGATAAAGATTTTAGATCGAGTAAATTTATTTATGTTAATAAATAATAATTAGAAAAAAATTAAGAAAAACCAATTTTGCTTGTAGATGACATATTTTAAAAATTATGTGTGAGCGGAAAACATATAACTGTGAATACTTTGCACTTTATCAATGAATTGCGTCGTTTCTTAAAGTTATTATATCATGCTTTACTCTTAATTTTTATATAGTATCAGCTTTTTTTAAATTATAATCCTCAGGTTAAATTTAATTACACGCGAAAACATGCTGTACGGTAGTTCATAAAATTTTTCAGTACTTAAGTTTTTGCAAACTAAAAACTATCATTACTAACTTCTGTCCAATAAGCGAGAAAAGAAAGGTATAGCATTACAGCTTTATTAAAAGAACTACTTTTTATTTTAACAACACTTTTAATAGCGTGACTGGAAGAGTATACTAAAAATTTATTAATTATTTTATTAACAATAAGTCATTGAGTTCAATGAAATTCGATGTTGGTTATGTTTATTAATTTTAAACACCTTTTTTAACATATCTACGGGTGTAATATAATAATGCCTAATTCCTCGAAAAAGTATATATTATTAATAATTTTTTTAAGGGATCTATCTCGGTGTTCTTTACAGACAATACCCTATATCCCCTCCTATTATACCTCACAATTAACGTTCTTGTAAGCTTCTTGTTTTAACATATTGGCCTATATTATAGTAACTATACTTTTAGAATACTTTCAGGCAATTATATCACAGAAATCAGTAATGACACTTTCAATTTTACTTCTTCACTTACTAGCTTGTAAGTGTAAATTGGTTAATCCACTGTCTTATAGTTTTTAGGAATAATGGAGTTACTTATAAAGGCGTTTGCTTTTTTTTATACTAAGACGAAAAAATGGAATTCTTTCCAATAAAATATAATAGTTGAAACAACTATGATAAATATTTTTAAAAAACAAGAGTAGTTTTTATGGTACTTTGATACCGATTGTTTTAAAGGTTTTGAATTAAATAAGAATTATTATTATATTAAAAAAAATTTACCTTCTTTGAGGATAGGCATCTCGATAATAACAAAATTAGTATCCTCATGCCGGGTGCATTTTCTAAATTGACAGCCTTAGAGCGTTTGTAAGTATAGTTTTTTTTTGATTTTTTTTTAGATAGTATTTTAAAGCATGACAGTTTTGCTGCTTTTTTCTAAAAGATTTACTAAAATTAACCCTATTTTTGATTATAAGTTTTAGCTCTACTGACTATTTTTACGTTAAAGACGTTTATCTACCAACGAATTGACTTACCTTAATAACGACGTTTTTCAAGGGCTTAATGAACTAAAAGTTTTGTAAGTTGCAATGCTTCCATTCTAGAAATACAATGGTTGACATTGTTTAACAACTTCTTAATGTTTACCAAAATTGTTTATGAAAAATTTAATATTATAATTTAAAATTGTGGCCTTAAGCTTATTAAGCTCGCTAAAATCAAGTCAAGCAAACTTGTAATATAATGTTGTTTTGCAACAACATTACTAGCCAAAAGTAAAGCTTACAATTTAAAAATAAAAAAATTAAAGTTAATTGAAACAATATTTAAAAAAACCGGCGCCTTTACGGCTGAATAACAAATAAGTTTAGTACGATGCATACGAACCAAAAAAGAGATTATATCTACTTTGTTTTCACAAAATAACTATTAATTTCCTCTTAAACATAAATATCAAGAAATTTAAATTTACTTACTTTTTCTGTCACCTTTTAGACACCTCGATCATAATAGTATTACATCCATTGAAGCTAGAGTTTTTGCGGAACTGAGAAATTTAAAAATATTGTATTCAATTTTATTTTTATTGATCTCACTGTCACATGACCAATTAGTCTACAACTGAATTCAATAATGTATTAAACTAAATATTCCTAAAACTTTTTACTTCATTTTCTTACTAGTAATAGAAAAAAACTACTACGTTAACGTAGTAGTTAAAATTGTTCGCCCCATTAAAAATTTTAGGATTTTCCTTCTTTATTTATCATTCTCATTATTTTTAAAGGGTGTTAAATAGGAACTACCTTAAACATCTTGAAAGCTTACTGTTTGATAAATTAAGAATGTTAGAACATTTGTAAGCTTTTAGTAAACAGTGCCAGAACATTTTTTCATGATAAATAAAAGGGATCTTCACCGTAATGAACTTCTCAGTATTTCTGATGGTACTTTTTCTAATCTGAACAAGCTAACATCACTGTAAGTACTGTGAACACAAAAAGTAAAATAGTATAGTTATTCTTTAATATAAAATAAATGCTTATGGTTATTATTTAAAAACCTCACTTTGCATATGTAATAAAATGAAGCTAATTACCATCACCCTTTTGAAGAGTAAACTAAGGTTAACGTAAACTGGAGTCAAAAGATATATATATATAGGGGTGTGAAAAAAATTTTAAATAAATAAAGCTTACAACATAAACTTTAGCTCACTTTATACGCAAAAAAGACTAACATTTTGGATTTATTTATATGCCTTTGAGCAACTTTTAGAAGCCTTAACATGATTCCCTTTATAACCGACAGTTATTTCACTTTTTAAAAATATTAGTATTAAATGCCTTTTATACTTTTTTTTCCAATTAAACTTATAAATTAAGATAAGTGTTTACTTACCCTATAAAACTAGCAATTTTATAAATCACAGCACTTAACTTTAACATTTTTTCCTTCGGGTTTAGTGAATATTTGCATGTATACTATTTTATAGAAATTTGAAGGACAATACGATAACGGATATCGGACAAAAGGCCTTCACTAATTCTTTTAATTATACAATACTGTAATTATGATTATACACTTATAATGATTAACCTAATAAGATGGTATATATAATCTATTAGGAAACTGACGCTCTATGAAAACTTCCTCTGCTGTTCTCGTTTTTACTATCAAGACAATTTATATTTTCTCAATGAATTCTGCACAGTTAACGGCGCACTAAAGCTTTATTATTTACTCCCTAAAGGATTTTGTAAGACTAAAAGCCAGGCTAGCATTTAAATGAGAAGATATGAAGTGCGTTCTACTAAAAATTAATTATATATTTTTAATAATAAACTATATAATAAATACTAATTGCTTAATAACATGTCATGAAATTGTATTTTTGAGGTATTATATTTTTCTAAAGTTCCGATGCCATTATTCTTGCAACTTCTTTTTCACTTAAATGGTAGTAATTTTTCTAAATACACTTAAAAAGTTTTACTATATCTTACGCGTTACTAAACACTTTACTAAAATATTATAAACAAAATATCCTTAAGACAGTTTACAAGACTTAAAAAGAAACTATACAATAAATTCTTTAATCAGCTTACTACAAAGAGTTGTTTAATCAAAAACTTTAATGTACTTAAAGACTTGTTGGTAATTCTCACAAAATATATTATAATCATTGTAACTCGCCTTAATAACTAATTATTAATATAATCAATTAATTCTTCTTGAACGAATTCTTTATAGTAAATACTCAATTACTCAACTTTAAGTAGAATGTAACTATTTAATGAATACCACTAATAATTTTAAATTTTAAAATTTCCACAAGGGATTTGAATACTAAATATATTCGCCATTACGTGTTTTGAACACGATAGGTACTAAAACAAACTCAAACTTGTTTATCTTCCGACTGCTTTTAATTAACTTTTAAAACGTTTTTAATCGTAATATATATTTTTTATAATTATAAAGGTATTTATTACTTACAACATATATAAGATATATTTATATCGGAGTGTAATCTCGCTTTAGAAGACTTATACTGTTATTTACATAAGTTTTTAAAGAATTATTTATTGGAGAGTAGGATTTTTTTAGTTAAAAAAGTAAAGAGGTTGCCTTCAAATTAGCGTTGTTCATAAACTTTATGCTTATTTACAGTTAAAAAGAATTAAGCCTTTTTAAAATAAAAGTTTAAAATACATAACAAAAGTTCTAACTGCTTTAACCTTTTGAAAAAACTTATATTTTTAGGCTTCCTAAAAATCTTTACTATCCAAAGTAACAACTAATATCGACGAGCACTTTTTTTAATAAAATCTTAGGGACTATATCGGTAGCGCTGCTTTGTTGTGCAAAAGTACTACTAATATATTGTTTGTAACTATTTTTTTTACGCAATGCTATCTCAGATATATAACTTGTAGATAAAACAAGCTTTTGCTATAAGCGAATATTAGTAGTATAATTATAAAACTTTTATAAAACAATAATAGATCGCCAAAAAAGTTGGTTACATATGTTCCTGAATTCGTTTTTTTATTAATGTTAACACTTTAAATTATCCATAAATTAGTGTGTTAATGCTAATTAAAATTCAAATATACTTATATTATTATATGGTTTGGAACATATGTAACATAAGATCTTTAATGTTTATAAATAAAATATAATGATATATTTATATCTTTGTAACAACTATTTTTCTTATTATTTTAAAATAAGTAATACATAAGCAAAACATTCATTTTTAAAAATGGCAAAATATAGTAGGTTTACAGTTCCAGTTGCGAGTAAATAAGGTAAGTAGCTAAGTATTTTATAATGGAAGAATGACTAGCAAAAAAAAAAATTAATCATTTTTATGCCATAAGTAAGAACCTTGTAAGTCTAATATTTGTAGTTGTGTAACATACTTTATTTTTAACGCTAGTTTAAATTTTTTTTTATTTAACATCTTTAAGTTCTCACTTCAAGTGGTTTTTAAAATTAAAGCATTTTTATTAGCTTGCTTCGTGTATACATTACGATAAAGCTGTGTTAAGTCAATCCGTCGTTACCTATATTTTCTTTGCGCAATTATATTAAAGTAAAAGCTTATATAAATTGACTCTTAAAATTATTCACATGTATTTCTGCTCTTTTATAAAATCGCTCAATTAAAATTTTATTTTAATAAAAGTTATGTTCAGTTGGATCTTATTAAACCTGGAAACCGAAGAAAACTTTAAAAAATTTTTCTTGCTTTAACTTTACAATATAATAATGACCTTTGTACGTTCGTATGTATGTTTTTTTGTAGGGTTAATATATTAGTAACTTCCCATTTCTTATAATAACGTCCTTTATGCCACCATTTTTGACCTAGCTTAGTTTACAAGGTAGGTAACTATGTATACATTCTACTTTAGCAGGAGAAATTTGGTTACCTCTTGTTACTTTTTCTCTTCACTAACAAGTTATATAGTGTAGTAACGCAACAAGTTCAATAAGTTTTCAGGAATTGCCAGAAGGAGGTGCTATAATTGTCACCAGCCTCCAACACTTCCTCTATTTGGCAGTTTAGGTGCGCCAACAACTTTATTTTGATGTGTCGGTAAAGGCGGTTTAACACCAGCTTGCCTTCAACCCTTCAAAAGGTCATGACAACTCTAGTAAGGCGCCGACGCTCGCATACTAGCGCCTTTAGCCCCCATGAAGCTGATTAGGGCTATAAGTAACTTCACAAGTTTTTGTCACCCTTCTCTCAAAGTTGGCAACAGCATTGTTTATTAAAGCTAAAGTCTCCATAGTTGGCAGGCACGACGGGAGGTCTTCTTGAACCATATAGTCATTGCTCCAATATGTATAAGACAGGTAGAATTAATACTTACTTTCTTTTCGTGGTTCGATTCGAGAATGGCATGCAAGCAATCCGACGACAGCGTTCCTAACACTTCAATAGCCGGTAACTTACTTAATGTACTAATATAGCGCCCTAACACATAATTGCCTAAAATGGCCCTGGGCGTTCTTCCTTAACAATTGCTACTACTTATCAGTTAATATTCTGCCCGTCTGTTTCTTTGCTTAATATTTTTTCGTATTTTCTTTTAATAATAAATGGTGACGCAAAGTTAAAAAACCAAGACAAAGTAAGCTAATTATTTAGTAACTTTTAGTTCTAAACTTTAATTTCGTTTGTTCTTACGGTTAAACTAATGCAATCTAATTTATACTATAAGAAAGATGGGTAGAACCAAAACAAATTGCATTACACCAGACTGACTTACCTCTGAGTGAGTGTATAGTTTCACGGTTTATACCCACTCCCTTCTCTCTTAATATTACAACTGATAATTATATTTTACTTTTTATTGACTGAGAGTACTTTTTAACGTAATATTAGAGCACTTAAAACCTTATATAGCTAACAGAAAAAATACAATAAAAAATAAGCCTATTACTTAAATCAGGAAACCTTCCTGTTTATATTTAAAAAAAACTAAGCTGTGCACAAATAGTTAAAAAAAATTATTAATGAAGCATTAATTTAGTTTGACGTTATTAACTAAATAAGCTAACATACTTATATTTACCTTTTTGCAACTTTTGGTATATACACTGCTCTCGTTTGCTTCCTCAGTGGGCTGTTTTATTCCCACTTTTTTTAGATCTATCTTAGTATTTATTTCCCTTAATTAAAGAAGTGGATATAATTAATTACAGAACACGAAATAATAAAAATCATTTATAATTGTTAGTCTTTTATTCTTCATGCAGTTTTAAAAATGGGGACGAAGTATTAATGAAATTGGGAAAGAGTTACTTGCTTAAAGCTTGTTCTTTTTATAAAACGTTAAACACGCTATTGATGCGATGATAGGCGCGTAGTACAAAAAATACTTTTATTAACTTGTTACATATTTACACTGAGATATTGGAAAATAAATTTTATATATTTTTTTTAAGTACAACTTATATAGTTACGACTAACCCCCTATTCTCTGTAGCTTACATATTAGTTACTTATAAGTTTGACTTCCTCCTCCAGGTAAACAATATAGCGCTGTGCTTTTGGAGCAAAAATTTAACTATTATATTAAAAAGTGACCCATCATCTATATATTTTGTAAGTGCAGCTCTTGTTCTGGTGGTTAAGTAATGTATATTTGTGAAACTCTATTTTATAAGTAGGTATTTGAAGAAGCTGAAAAAATGACAGTAGTGTATATATTGAAGAAAAAGTAAATCGTGTTAGATGCTTTTTTATATATTACAAGCTTTATTTCACTTTTTCTACTTTACATCAGTCAATAGATTATTTATCTAATACAAAAGAGGCTAAATTCCGTTATTAAGCTAAAAAAATTTTTAGCCTCCCTTTTTTTCCGCCGTCTATTTCTGTAAAAATTGGGTTAACATAATTTCTTTATATTATGAAAAAGCATCAATGAATTTTCGCATTATTATCAATTTATTGCTTCATAAAGAAGTATCTAAATCCTTTTTTTCAATATAAATTTTATTGAAAACAAATTTTAAAAACCATCTTTATGAAAAAACGGAGAGCTAAAATATTTTATTAACCAAAAATTGTAAAATATTCTAATAAAGGCTATATTATTTTAAAAACTTAATTGAAAAAATTTTGGGGCTTTTTAACTTTCGGCCTTTTCTGCTTTATATTGGTAGTTAAACGCAAAGCTGTTTGTACGGCTGGCCGGTCGACTCTAGGATAAAATTGCAGTTTTCATCTTCGCCAATAAGCTAGAGCTCTAATAAATATTCCCTCAAAGTAAATATAAAGAACAATCCAAAATAAATTAAATTTATAGCTAAATTTTAAAAGTAAAAATCTTTTTTTTTTATGGTCGCATTTCCACGAAGTCGGAGAAAATAATATTTAATAAATGATTAAAGTTAGGATAAACGAGTTAAATTTTTAGTAAGAAAGAAAAAAAAAAAAATTGAGGGTACCCGTTAAGTGTGGAGTGCGGTGAGGCACACACAGCTCATTATCCCGGCTGCATGCGTTACCGCAGAGGTCTATTAGGTTTGATCACGAGCGGTGCTACCCGCATATATTAAGTTTTTCTTTTACTATTGTAACTCTGACGATTCCGCTAAGCACAATTAAGCATTAAAAAGAAAAGGTTTTTTTTATTTACTATAAAAAATTAAATATTTTATAAGTAAAAAATAAAAAAGTAATTTTAAAATTTTTATAAAGTTTAATTGTGGCTTTGGTTTTCCTCTTCTGTGGAAAAGCATGAGTCAGGCTCTTTTTAAGGGAAAAGAATCAATATATTGCACTTGCGGCACCAAGAAGATCAAAACTCGAAAGTAATGCTAGTACGATAGCATTTTAACTATTGCTAAGGATGTTATTGACTATTACTTGTAAATCACGATGGACTTTTCTCCAACTACTATCTTTTACTGTGGAAATAGTAGCATTAAAGGAATTCCTCATTACTATAAAGCTTTATTCCTCCATTTTATATTATGTTATAAAGTTACTCTCTCAAGGCTGACTTTAAAATTCTACTTCGGTGGAACCAACTAACTAATACTCTTGAAGTGCTAGCTAGCTATTCAGCCACCACGTAACTCTTTCATTATTTTTTTACACGTTAAGTAAAAAAATCGGAGTTTTTATAGTAATGGTTTTTTTACAGACTTGATAATTTCAAAAATTTATATATTTTAAACGAATCGAGAGTAATATGTTAACTTTTATAACAAAAAAATACAATATGGAGTTAAAATTAAGAAGAGCTGTATAATTTATTTGATTGCTCTCGAGTCGCCTGAGTAGCACCTCGCTTACCATCTAACAAAGGCTGAAACAACAAAACGCCAAAAAAAATAAGACGCAACGCTCACGGCTCCATTACGTATAAATATAGTGAAAATTGGTGTTAATTATTAAACTTATTTGAACTAAAAAAAATATATCTATATAAATACTAGTTTTATTTGGTGTTGAAAGAGGTTGGACTAATTTATCAAAGTTACTTTTAATAAAAGATGTATATTCATATTTTTACTAGTTTCCTTTAGTATTGTAAAGCTAAATTCATTATTATTAGTTTTTTATATTATAAATAACAGTTAATTTGTAAGTGGATATCTATTAATTATTATTTGCTATTCATTAAGTATATTTTTAGCCCTGAAAGGCATACTAACTTAAAAGTTTTCTCTTTTAATTTCTGCGATGATTATAGTAAAAACTAAAAACTTTTGCGCTTTCACTTTTTATATATAATATTGTAAAGCGAACTATTATTTATTAACAAGTCAGTTGTGCTTTTCAATATCCGCTAATTACAATCAAGCAAGTCACGGGTGTGGATGCTCGTGACTTTGTTTTTATGCGTACAAAAAGAATTCGAAAAGTTAATAACATAACCATAATAAGTTCTTGAACAGCAGAGAAATGTTTCATTTATAAGGTGAATGTCCCTTTTTTATTAAAAAAAGAAATATAAATATTTTTTATTAGAAAAATTTTAATATGGAAATAAAAAAAATAATAATGACAAACTATTGATATTATATTAACGTAATATTTTTTAATAAAACTTTAAATATAAATTTTAAATAAAAATAATTTAGTAGAAAACTTTTAATATAAAAATAAACAATAAATAATTATTACAAAACTTTTAATAAAAAAAGATTTTTAAAATGTAATTAAAAACCAAAAGTAAAAAAAAATTATATAAAAAAGCATTATTAAATAAAATTATAAAGTAAAAAAAATTTAAGAAATAAATATAAAAAAAAGTAAATTTTCCTATATAAAATATTTATAAAAAATTTATAATAAAAATAATACAAAAATTCCAATAAATTTTTTAAAATAAATTATAAACAAATTGTATAAATTATATACAAAATTTTAAAATTAAAAAAAAATAAAAATTTATAAATATTTACTATAAAATAATATACAAAATGTTAAATAAAATTTTAAAAGTAGAAAATTTTATATAAGAAAATATAATTTAAATTTATAAAAAAAATTACAAATACATTTAATAAATTTCAAAAGTAAAAAAAAAATAAAAAATGTATAAAAAAATTAGAAAAAATTTATAATTATAATATTGAAAAGATTTTTAATAGTAATAATATTAGGAAAAAAAATAATAAATTTTCTAGTAAAAAAAAAATTATAAGAAAATTTAAATAAAAATATACAAAATTATAAAAAACTTTATAGGAATAAAAATTAAGAAAAATTAGTTTATAAAAAAAATATACAAAAATATTAATTAAAAAAATTCAAAAATTTTATAGTAAAATAATAATAAACAAAAATATTAAATAAAATTTACAAAAAATAAAATATTAAAAATTTATAGTAAAAAAAATTAAAATATAATTAAAAAAATATATTTAAAATTTTTAATAAAATTCTTATAATAAAAAATTTTAAAAATAAAAATAAAATCATAAACAATTTATATATAAAAAATATTTAATATAAAATAAAATAAAAATTAATAAAATTTTATATTAAAAAAAAAAAGTTTACTAAACTATTAAGTAATATATACATATATATACAAGGTTGAAAAATTGAAAGACGGATAAAAGGCGTACGGGCCGATTTCTCTAATAGGATTCCCTTGTAAAACTCTAGGTAATTTTAAGAATAATAATAAATTTTTAGAAAAAATAATAATTAAAAAAAGAAAGAAAAATAAAAAATTTTTATATATAGAAGTTAAAAGTTTATATAATAAATAAATAAATAAAAATAAAAAAATGGTAATAATAAAAATTTTCTCTAAAGAAAAAAAGTTTTTATGAAAAATTTTATAAAAAATTATATTATTTTTAAATAAAAAAATTCATTCAAGTTGATTAAAAAAAATTTCAAAAATGGGGAAAGAAAAATAAAATTTATATAAAAATAATAAAAATTTGCATAAAAGTAAAAAAAAGTCTTTAATTATAAAAATGTTAATATAAAAATTAACTGATGAACAAAATATATTTAGAAATAATAATAATTATATAAAAATTTATATAGTTAATTATATTTCTCTAGAAATTTACTATAAATAAATTTTTTTTTAATATAGTAAAAAAAAATTATGAGTGAAAAAATTAATTTTTACTTAAAATTTTCTTCCTTTATCAAATTTATATATAAATTTTTTTAGCATAAAATTTATATATAGAAAAAAAATATTTAGATAATAAAAGTGCATAAATTTTCTTATAAAATTTATATAATAATTTATATATAAAAATATAATAAAAGAATAAAATTTTTTGTATAAGAGAAACTTTTATGCTTTAAAAAATATTTAGAAAAATATAATAAACATTTACTAAATATTTGCTATTAAAAAAAAATATTTAATATTTATATAAAAAAAATAAATTTATAAAAAATTTAATAAACATTTACTAAATATTTACTAAAAAAATTTATATAAATATTATGGTAAAAAAAACATTTATAAATATTATTAAAAACTTTTACAAATATTTTCTATTAAAGAAAAAATATGTTAATATATATAAAAATAATTTAAAAAAAAAATCTATAAAAAAAATATAAATAAGAAGTAAAAAAAAATTTACAAGCTTTTTAAGAAGTGCAAATGGAAGAACGCACGTGAAGAGATTTTATCCAGCAAATTATTATGGAGATTTCTATAAAATAAATATAAAAATTTAAAATAAATTAATAAATTATAAATTTTTAATCTTTTCTTTAAAAATATAAAATATTATAAATAATTTTTTTTAATTTTTAAATTTTTATTATGTAAAATTTATTTAAGTATAAAAAAATATATCTTTTTATGTATAAAATTTATATGTTTTTTTCTAATTTAGAAATCAACTAAAAAAAGTATTTAAATATATTTTTATTATATAAAATTTATAGAAAAAAAATTTTTATATAAAAAAATAAAAAACTAGAAATTTTTTTTTAATATAATGAAAAACTAAAAAAATGTAAAAGTATATATTTTTAATAAAATTTATAGAAATATTTTTTAATATAAAATTCATAACAAAAATTTTTAATACAAAAAAAAAATTTTTTTATAATAAGTTTACTAATAAAACTTCAAATGATGTTTTATTAAATTATTATTATTATTTTCAAAAAAAAAAGCTTAACAAAGCCGTTAAATTCGAAAGACTGCTAAAAGTGTGTT
>NW_026973049.1:0-71023 GCF_036711695.1 Zophobas morio | reverse complement strand
AAAAACGTTGAAATATAGTTCAAATTCAATAAAAATCGACAAAAATACAGTTTCTAGCTAAAATTTGATGGTTTCGTTGCACTTTCCGAGCCCGTAGGATATCTGATTGGCTTAAAAGTACAAGAAAACACTTCAAAAGTGACGTTTCTGAAGAATTTTAACAGTTTTCTTGTATCTACGAACGCCAGAATGCATAAAATTGACCTAAACGTCTCCTTTTCCTATTCTGAGTCGATTCTGCATGCTTTAAGTGTGTTTGGTGGCTCAGAACCATCAAAAAACGTTGAAATATAGTTCAAATTCAATAAAAATCGACAAAAATACAGTTTCTAGCTAAAATTTGATGGTTTCGTTGCACTTTCCGAGCCCGTAGGGTATCTGATTGGCTTAAAAGTACAAGAAAACACTTCAAAAGTGACGTTTCTGAAGAATTTTAACAGTTTTCTTGTATCTACGAACGCCAGAATGCATAAAATTGACCTAAACGTCTCCTTTTCCTATTCTGAGTCGATTCTGCATGCTTTAAGTGTGTTCGGTGGCTCAGAACCATCAAAAAACGTTGAAATATAGTTCAAATTCAATAAAAATCGACAAAAATACAGTTTCTAGCTAAAATTTGATGGTTTCGTTGGAGTTTCCGAGCCCATAGGGTATCTGATTGGCTTAAAAGTACAAGAAAACACTTCAAAAGTGACGTTTCTGAAGAATTTTAACAGTTTTCTTGTATCTACGAACGCCAGAATGCATAAAATTGACCTAAACGTCTCCTTTTCCTATTCTGAGTCGATTCTGCATGCTTTAAGTGTGTTTGGTGGCTCAGAACCATCAAAAAACGTTGAAATATAGTTCAAATTCAATAAAAATCGACAAAAATACAGTTTCTAGCTAAAATTTGATGGTTTCGTTGCACTTTCCGAGCCCGTAGGGTATCTGATTGGCTTAAAAGTACAAGAAAACACTTCAAAAGTGACGTTTCTGAAGAATTTTAACAGTTTTCTTGTATCTACGAACGCCAGAATGCATAAAATTGACCTAAACGTCTCCTTTTCCTATTCTGAGTCGATTCTGCATGCTTTAAGTGTGTTTGGTGCCTCAGAACCATCAAAAAACGTTGAAATATAGTTCAAATTCAATAAAAATCGACAAAAATACAGTTTCTAGCTAAAATTTGATGGTTTCGTTGCACTTTCCGAGCCCGTAGGGTATCTGATTGGCTTAAAAGTACAAGAAAACACTTCAAAAATGACGTTTCTGAAGAATTTTAACAGTTTTCTTGTATCTACGAACGCCAGAATGCATAAAATTGACCTAAACGTCTCCTTTTCCTATTCTGAGTCGATTCTGCATGCTTTAAGTGTGTTTGGTGGCTCAGAACCATCAAAAAACGTTGAAATATAGTTCAAATTCAATAAAAATCGACAAAAATACAGTTTCTAGCTAAAATTTGATGGTGTCGTTGCACTTTCCGAGCCCGTAGGGTATCTGATTGGCTTAAAAGTACAAGAAAACACTTCAAAAGTGACGTTTCTGAAGAATTTTAACAGTTTTCTTGTATCTACGAACGCCAGAATGCATAAAATTGACCTAAACGTCTCCTTTTCCTATTCTGAGTCGATTCTGCATGCTTTAAGTGTGTTTGGTGGCTCAGAACCATCAAAAAACGTTGAAATATAGTTCAAATTCAATAAAAATCGACAAAAATACAGTTTCTAGCTAAAATTTGATGGTTTCGTTGCACTTTCCGAGCCCGTAGGCTATCTGATTGGCTTAAAAGTACAAGAAAACACTTCAAAAGTGACGTTTCTGAAGAATTTTAACAGTTTTCTTGTATCTACGAACGCCAGAATGCATAAAATTGACCTAAACGTCTCCTTTTCCTATTCTGAGTCGATTCTGCATGCTTTAAGTGTGTTTGGTGGCTCAGAACCATCAAAAAACGTTGAAATATAGTTCAAATTCAATAAAAATCGATAAAAATACAGTTTCTAGCTAAAATTTGATGGTTTCGTTGCACTTTCCGAGCCCGTAGGGTATCTGATTGGCTTAAAAGTACAAGAAAACACTTCAAAAGTGACGTTTCTGAAGAATTTTAACAGTTTTCTTGTATCTACGAACGCCAGAATGCATAAAATTGACCTAAACGTCTCCTTTTCCTATTCTGAGTCGATTCTGCATGCTTTAAGTGTGTTTGGTGGCTCAGAACCATCAAAAAACGTTGAAATATAGTTCAAATTCAATAAAAATCGACAAAAATACAGTTTCTAGCTAAAATTTGATGGTTTCGTTGCACTTTCCGAGCCCGTAGGGTATCTGATTGGCTTAAAAGTACAAGAAAACACTTCAAAAGTGACGTTTCTGAAGAATTTTAACAGTTTTCTTGTATCTACGAACGCCAGAATGCATAAAATTGACCTAAACGTCTCCTTTTCCTATTCTGAGTCGATTCTGCATGCTTTAAGTGTGTTTGGTGGCTCAGAACCATCAAAAAACGTTGAAATATAGTTCAAATTCAATAAAAATCGACAAAAATACAGTTTCTAGCTAAAATTTGATGGTTTCGTTGCACTTTCCGAGCCCGTAGGGTATCTGATTGGCTTAAAAGTACAAGAAAACACTTCAAAAGTGACGTTTCTGAAGAATTTTAACAGTTTTCTTGTATCTACGAACGCCAGAATGCATAAAATTGACCTAAACGTCTCCTTTTCCTATTCTGAGTCGATTCTGCATGCTTTAAGTGTGTTTGGTGGCTCAGAACCATCAAAAAACGTTGAAATATAGTTCAAATTCAATAAAAATCGACAAAAATACAGTTTCTAGCTAAAATTTGATGGTTTCGTTGCACTTTCCGAGCCCGTAGGCTATCTGATTGGCTTAAAAGTACAAGAAAACACTTCAAAAGTGACGTTTCTGAAGAATTTTAACAGTTTTCTTGTATCTACGAACGCCAGAATGCATAAAATTGACCTAAACGTCTCCTTTTCCTATTCTGAGTCGATTCTGCATGCTTTAAGTGTGTTTGGTGGCTCAGAACCATCAAAAAACGTTGAAATATAGTTCAAATTCAATAAAAATCGATAAAAATACAGTTTCTAGCTAAAATTTGATGGTTTCGTTGCACTTTCCGAGCCCGTAGGGTATCTGATTGGCTTAAAAGTACAAGAAAACACTTCAAAAGTGACGTTTCTGAAGAATTTTAACAGTTTTCTTGTATCTACGAACGCCAGAATGCATAAAATTGACCTAAACGTCTCCTTTTCCTATTCTGAGTCGATTCTGCATGCTTTAAGTGTGTTTGGTGGCTCAGAACCATCAAAAAACGTTGAAATATAGTTCAAATTCAATAAAAATCGACAAAAATACAGTTTCTAGCTAAAATTTGATGGTTTCGTTGCACTTTCCGAGCCCGTAGGGTATCTGATTGGCTTAAAAGTACAAGAAAACACTTCAAAAGTGACGTTTCTGAAGAATTTTAACAGTTTTCTTGTATCTACGAACGCCAGAATGCATAAAATTGACCTAAACGTCTCCTTTTCCTATTCTGAGTCGATTCTGCATGCTTTAAGTGTGTTCGGTGGCTCAGAACCATCAAAAAACGTTGAAATATAGTTCAAATTCAATAAAAATCGACAAAAATACAGTTTCTAGCTAAAATTTGATGGTTTCGTTGCACTTTCCGAGCCCGTAGGGTATCTGATTGGCTTAAAAGTACAAGAAAACACTTCAAAAGTGACGTTTCTGAAGAATTTTAACAGTTTTCTTGTATCTACGAACGCCAGAATGCATAAAATTGACCTAAACGTCTCCTTTTCCTATTCTGAGTCGATTCTGCATGCTTTAAGTGTGTTTGGTGGCTCAGAACCATCAAAAAACGTTGAAATATAGTTCAAATTCAATAAAAATCGACAAAAATACAGTTTCTAGCTAAAATTTGATGGTTTCGTTGCACTTTCCGAGCCCGTAGGGTATCTGATTGGCTTAAAAGTACAAGAAAACACTTCAAAAGTGACGTTTCTGTAGAATTTTAACAGTTTTCTTGTATCTACGAACGCCAGAATGCATAAAATTGACCTAAACGTCTCCTTTTCCTATTCTGAGTCGATTCTGCATGCTTTAAGTGTGTTTGGTGGCTCAGAACCATCAAAAAACGTTGAAATATAGTTCAAATTCAATAAAAATCGTCAAAAATACAGTTTCTAGCTAAAATTTGATGGTTTCGTTGCACTTTCCGAGCCCGTAGGGTATCTGATTGGCTTAAAAGTACAAGAAAACACTTCAAAAGTGACGTTTCTGAAGAATTTTAACAGTTTTCTTGTATCTACGAACGCCAGAATGCATAAAATTGACCTAAACGTCTCCTTTTCCTATTCTGAGTCGATTCTGCATGCTTTAAGTGTGTTTGGTGGCTCAGAACCATCAAAAAACGTTGAAATATAGTTGAAATTAAATAAAAATCGACAAAAATACAGTTTCTAGCTAAAATTTGATGGTTTCGTTGCACTTTCCGAGCCCGTAGGGTATCTGATTGGCTTAAAAGTACAAGAAAACACTTCAAAAGTGACGTTTCTGAAGAATTTTAACAGTTTTCTTGTATCTACGAACGCCAGAATGCATAAAATTGACCTAAACGTCTCCTTTTCCTATTCTGAGTCGATTCTGCATGCTTTAAGTGTGTTTGGTGGCTCAGAACCATCAAAAAACGTTGAAATATAGTTCAAATTCAATAAAAATCGACAAAAATACAGTTTCTAGCTAAAATTTGATGGTTTCGTTGCACTTTCCGAGCCCGTAGGGTATCTGATTGGCTTAAAAGTACAAGAAAACACTTCAAAAGTGACGTTTCTGAAGAATTTTAACAGTTTTCTTGTATCTACGAACGCCAGAATGCATAAAATTGACCTAAACGTCTCCTTTTCCTATTCTGAGTCGATTCTGCATGCTTTAAGTGTGTTTGGTGGCTCAGAACCATCAAAAAACGTTGAAATATAGTTCAAATTCAATAAAAATCGACAAAAATACAGTTTCTAGCTAAAATTTGATGGTTTCGTTGCACTTTCCGAGCCCGTAGGGTATCTGATTGGCTTAAAAGTACAAGAAAACACTTCAAAAGTGACGTTTCTGAAGAATTTTAACAGTTTTCTTGTATCTACGAACGCCAGAATGCATAAAATTGACCTAAACGTCTCCTTTTCCTATTCTGAGTCGATTCTGCATGCTTTAAGTGTGTTTGGTGGCTCAGAACCATCAAAAAACGTTGAAATATAGTTCAAATTCAATAAAAATCGACAAAAATACAGTTTCTAGCTAAAATTTGATGGTTTCGTTGCACTTTCCGAGCCCGTAGGGTATCTGATTGGCTTAAAAGTACAAGAAAACACTTCAAAAGTGACGTTTCTGAAGAATTTTAACAGTTTTCTTGTATCTACGAACGCCAGAATGCATAAAATTGACCTAAACGTCTCCTTTTCCTATTCTGAGTCGATTCTGCATGCTTTAAGTGTGTTTGGTGGCTCAGAACCATCAAAAAACGTTGAAATATAGTTCAAATTCAATAAAAATCGACAAAAATACAGTTTCTAGCTAAAATTTGATGGTTTCGTTGCACTTTCCGAGCCCGTAGGGTATCTGATTGGCTTAAAAGTACAAGAAAACACTTCAAAAGTGACGTTTCTGAAGAATTTTAACAGTTTTCTTGTATCTACGAACGCCAGAATGCATAAAATTGACCTAAACGTCTCCTTTTCCTATTCTGAGTCGATTCTGCATGCTTTAAGTGTGTTTGGTGGCTCAGAACCATCAAAAAACTTTGAAATATAGTTCAAATTCAATAAAAATCGACAAAAATACAGTTTCTAGCTAAAATTTGATGGTTTCGTTGCACTTTCCGAGCCCGTAGGGTATCTGATTGGCTTAAAAGTACAAGAAAACACTTCAAAAGTGACGTTTCTGAAGAATTTTAACAGTTTTCTTGTATCTACGAACGCCAGAATGCATAAAATTGACCTAAACGTCTCCTTTTCCTATTCTGAGTCGATTCTGCATGCTTTAAGTGTGTTTGGTGGCTCAGAACCATCAAAAAACGTTGAAATATAGTTCAAATTCAATAAAAATCGACAAAAATACAGTTTCTAGCTAAAATTTGATGGTTTCGTTGCACTTTCCGAGCCCGTAGGGTATCTGATTGGCTTAAAAGTACAAGAAAACACTTCAAAAGTGACGTTTCTGAAGAATTTTAACAGTTTTCTTGTATCTACGAACGCCAGAATGCATAAAATTGACCTAAACGTCTCCTTTTCCTATTCTGAGTCGATTCTGCATGCTTTAAGTGTGTTTGGTGGCTCAGAACCATCAAAAAACGTTGAAATATAGTTCAAATTCAATAAAAATCGACAAAAATACAGTTTCTAGCTAAAATTTGATGGTTTCGTTGCACTTTCCGAGCCCGTAGGGTATCTGATTGGCTTAAAAGTACAAGAAAACACTTCAAAAGTGACGTTTCTGAAGAATTTTAACAGTTTTCTTGTATCTACGAACGCCAGAATGCATAAAATTGACCTAAACGTCTCCTTTTCCTATTCTGAGTCGATTCTGCATGCTTTAAGTGTGTTTGGTGGCTCAGAACCATCAAAAAACGTTGAAATATAGTTCAAATTCAATAAAAATCGACAAAAATACAGTTTCTAGCTAAAATTTGATGGTTTCGTTGCACTTTCCGAGCCCGTAGGGTATCTGATTGGCTTAAAAGTACAAGAAAACACTTCAAAAGTGACGTTTCTGAAGAATTTTAACAGTTTTCTTGTATCTACGAACGCCAGAATGCATAAAATTGACCTAAACGTCTCCTTTTCCTATTCTGAGTCGATTCTGCATGCTTTAAGTGTGTTTGGTGGCTCAGAACCATCAAAAAACGTTGAAATATAGTTCAAATTCAATAAAAATCGACAAAAATACAGTTTCTAGCTAAAATTTGATGGTTTCGTTGCACTTTCCGAGCCCGTTGGGTATCTGATTGGTTTAAAAGTACAAGAAAACACTTCAAAAGTGAGGTTTCTGAAGAATTTTAACAGTTTTCTTGTATCTACGAACGCCAGAATGCATAAAATTGACCTAAACGTCTCCTTTTCCTATTCTGAGTCGATTCTGCATGCTTTAAGTGTGTTTGGTGGCTCAGAACCATCAAAAAACGTTGAAATATAGTTCAAATTCAATAAAAATCGACAAAAATACAGTTTCTAGCTAAAATTTGATGGTTTCGTTGCACTTTCCGAGCCCGTAGGGTATCTGATTGGCTTAAAAGTACAAGAAAACACTTCAAAAGTGACGTTTCTGAAGAATTTTAACAGTTTTCTTGTATCTACGAACGCCAGAATGCATAAAATTGATCTAAACGTCTCCTTTTCCTATTCTGAGTCGATTCTGCATGCTTTAAGTGTGTTTGGTGGCTCAGAACCATCAAAAAACGTTGAAATATAGTTCAAATTCAATAAAAATCGACAAAAATACAGTTTCTAGCTAAAATTTGATGGTTTCGTTGCACTTTCCGAGCCCGTTGGGTATCTGATTGGCTTAAAAGTACAAGAAAACACTTCAAAAGTGACGTTTCTGAAGAATTTTAACAGTTTTCTTGTATCTACGAACGCCAGAATGCATAAAATTGACCTAAACGTCTCCTTTTCCTATTCTGAGTCGATTCTGCATGCTTTAAGTGTGTTTGGTGGCTCAGAACCATCAAAAAACGTTGAAATATAGTTCAAATTCAATAAAAATCGACAAAAATACTGTTTCTAGCTAAAATTTGATGGTTTCGTTGCACTTTCCGAGCCCGTAGGGTATCTGATTGGCTTAAAAGTACAAGAAAACACTTCAAAAGTGACGTTTCTGAAGAATTTTAACAGTTTTCTTGTATCTACGAACGCCAGAATGCATAAAATTGACCTAAACGTCTCCTTTTCCTATTCTGAGTCGATTCTGCATGCCTTAAGTGTGTTTGGTGGCTCAGAACCATCAAAAAACGTTGAAATATAGTTCAAATTCAATAAAAATCGACAAAAATACAGTTTCTAGCTAAAATTTGATGGTTTCGTTGCACTTTCCGAGCCCGTAGGGTATCTGATTGGCTTAAAAGTACAAGAAAACACTTCAAAAGTGACGTTTCTGAAGAATTTTAACAGTTTTCTTGTATCTACGAACACCAGAATGCATAAAATTGACCTAAACGTCTCCTTTTCCTATTCTGAGTCGATTCTGCATGCTTTAAGTGTGTTTGGTGGCTCAGAACCATCAAAAAACGTTGAAATATAGTTCAAATTCAATAAAAATCGACAAAAATACAGTTTCTAGCTAAAATTTGATGGTTTCGTTGCACTTTCCGAGCCCGTAGGGTATCTGATTGGCTAAAAAGTACAAGAAAACACTTCAAAAGTGACGTTTCTGAAGAATTTTAACAGTTTTCTTGTATCTACGAACGCCAGAATGCATAAAATTGACCTAAACGTCTCCTTTTCCTATTCTGAGTCGATTCTGCATGCTTTAAGTGTGTTTGGTGGCTCAGAACCATCAAAAAACGTTGAAATATAGTTCAAATTCAATAAAAATCGACAAAAATACAGTTTCTAGCTAAAATTTGATGGTTTCGTTGCACTTTCCGAGCCCGTTGGGTATCTGATTGGTTTAAAAGTACAAGAAAACACTTCAAAAGTGACGTTTCTGAAGAATTTTAACAGTTTTCTTGTATCTACGAACGCCAGAATGCATAAAATTGACCTAAACGTCTCCTTTTCCTATTCTGAGTCGATTCTGCATGCTTTAAGTGTGTTTGGTGGCTCAGAACCATCAAAAAACGTTGAAATATAGTTCAAATTCAATAAAAATCGACAAAAATACAGTTTCTAGCTAAAATTTGATGGTTTCGTTGCACTTTCCGAGCCCGTAGGGTATCTGATTGGCTTAAAAGTACAAGAAAACACTTCAAAAGTGACGTTTCTGAAGAATTTTAACAGTTTTCTTGTATCTACGAACGCCAGAATGCATAAAATTGATCTAAACGTCTCCTTTTCCTATTCTGAGTCGATTCTGCATGCTTTAAGTGTGTTTGGTGGCTCAGAACCATCAAAAAACGTTGAAATATAGTTCAAATTCAATAAAAATCGACAAAAATACAGTTTCTAGCTAAAATTTGATGGTTTCGTTGCACTTTCCGAGCCCGTTGGGTATCTGATTGGCTTAAAAGTACAAGAAAACACTTCAAAAGTGACGTTTCTGAAGAATTTTAACAGTTTTCTTGTATCTACGAACGCCAGAATGCATAAAATTGACCTAAACGTCTCCTTTTCCTATTCTGAGTCGATTCTGCATGCTTTAAGTGTGTTTGGTGGCTCAGAACCATCAAAAAACGTTGAAATATAGTTCAAATTCAATAAAAATCGACAAAAATACTGTTTCTAGCTAAAATTTGATGGTTTCGTTGCACTTTCCGAGCCCGTAGGGTATCTGATTGGCTTAAAAGTACAAGAAAACACTTCAAAAGTGACGTTTCTGAAGAATTTTAACAGTTTTCTTGTATCTACGAACGCCAGAATGCATAAAATTGACCTAAACGTCTCCTTTTCCTATTCTGAGTCGATTCTGCATGCTTTAAGTGTGTTTGGTGGCTCAGAACCATCAAAAAACGTTGAAATATAGTTCAAATTCAATAAAAATCGACAAAAATACAGTTTCTAGCTAAAATTTGATGGTTTCGTTGCACTTTCCGAGCCCGTAGGGTATCTGATTGGCTTAAAAGTACAAGAAAACACTTCAAAAGTGACGTTTCTGAAGAATTTTAACAGTTTTCTTGTATCTACGAACACCAGAATGCATAAAATTGACCTAAACGTCTCCTTTTCCTATTCTGAGTCGATTCTGCATGCTTTAAGTGTGTTTGGTGGCTCAGAACCATCAAAAAACGTTGAAATATAGTTCAAATTCAATAAAAATCGACAAAAATACAGTTTCTAGCTAAAATTTGATGGTTTCGTTGCACTTTCCGAGCCCGTTGGGTATCTGATTGGCTTAAAAGGACAAGAAAACACTTCAAAAGTGACGTTTCTGAAGAATTTTAACAGTTTTCTTGTATCTACGAACGCCAGAATGCATAAAATTGACCTAAACGTCTCCTTTTCCTATTCTGAGTCGATTCTGCATGCTTTAAATGTGTTTGGTGGCTCAGAACCATCAAAAAACTTTGAAATATAGTTCAAATTCAATAAAAATCGACAAAAATACAGTTTCTAGCTAAAATTTGATGGTTTCGTTGCACTTTCCGAGCCCGTAGGGTATCTGATTGGCTTAAAAGTACAAGAAAACACTTCAAAAGTGACGTTTCTGAAGAATTTTAACAGTTTTCTTGTATCTACGAACGCCAGAATGCATAAAATTGACCTAAACGTCTCCTTTTCCTATTCTGAGTCGATTCTGCATGCTTTAAGTGTGTCTGGTGGCTCAGAACCATCAAAAAACGTTGAAATATAGTTCAAATTCAATAAAAATCGACAAAAATACAGTTTCTAGCTAAAATTTGATGGTTTCGTTGCACTTTCCGAGCCCGTAGGGTATCTGATTGGCTTAAAAGTACAAGAAAACACTTCAAAAGTGACGTTTCTGAAGAATTTTAACAGTTTTCTTGTATCTACGAACGCCAGAATGCATAAAATTGACCTAAACGTCTCCTTTTCCTATTCTGAGTCGATTCTGCATGCTTTAAGTGTGTTTGGTGGCTCAGAACCATCAAAAAACGTTGAAATATAGTTCAAATTCAATAAAAATCGACAAAAATACAGTTTCTAGCTAAAATTTGATGGTTTCGTTGCACTTTCCGAGCCCATAGGGTATCTGATTGGCTTAAAAGTACAAGAAAACACTTCAAAAGTGACGTTTCTGAAGAATTTTAACAGTTTTCTTGTATCTACGAACGCCAGAATGCATAAAATTGACCTAAACGTCTCCTTTTCCTATTCTGAGTCGATTCTGCATGCCTTAAGTGTGTTTGGTGGCTCAGAACCATCAAAAAACGTTGAAATATAGTTCAAATTCAATAAAAATCGACAAAAATACAGTTTCTAGCTAAAATTTGATGGTTTCGTTGCACTTTCCGAGCCCGTAGGGTATCTGATTGGCTTAAAAGTACAAGAAAACACTTCAAAAGTGACGTTTCTGAAGAATTTTAACAGTTTTCTTGTATCTACGAACGCCAGAATGCATAAAATTGACCTAAACGTCTCCTTTTCCTATTCTGAGTCGATTCTGCATGCTTTAAGTGTGTTTGGTGGCTCAGAACCATCAAAAAACGTTGAAATATAGTTCAAATTCAATAAAAATCGACAAAAATACAGTTTCTAGCTAAAATTTGATGGTTTCGTTGCACTTTCCGAGCCCGTAGGGTATCTGATTGGCTTAAAAGTACAAGAAAACACTTCAAAAGTGACGTTTCTGAAGAATTTTAACAGTTTTCTTGTATCTACGAACGCCAGAATGCATAAAATTGACCTAAACGTCTCCTTTTCCTATTCTGAGTCGATTCTGCATGCTTTAAGTGTGTTTGGTGGCTCAGAACCATCAAAAAACGTTGAAATATAGTTCAAATTCAATAAAAATCGACAAAAATACAGTTTCTAGCTAAAATTTGATGGTTTCGTTGCACTTTCCGAGCCCGTAGGGTATCTGATTGGCTTAGAAGTACAAGAAAACACTTCAAAAGTGACATTTCTGAAGAATTTTAACAGTTTTCTTGTATCTACGAACGCCAGAATGCATAAAATTGACCTAAACGTCTCCTTTTCCTATTCTGAGTCGATTCTGCATGCTTTAAGTGTGTTTGGTGGCTCAGAACCATCAAAAAACGTTGAAATATAGTTCAAATTCAATAAAAATCGACAAAAATACAGTTTCTAGCTAAAATTTGATGGTTTCGTTGCACTTTCCGAGCCCGTTGGGTATCTGATTGGCTTAAAAGTACAAGAAAACACTTCAAAAGTGACGTTTCTGAAGAATTTTAACAGTTTTCTTGTATCTACGAACACCAGAATGCATAAAATTGACCTAAACGTCTCCTTTTCCTATTCTGAGTCGATTCTGCATGCTTTAAGTGTGTTTGGTGGCTCAGAACCATCAAAAAACGTTGAAATATAGTTCAAATTCAATAAAAATCGACAAAAATACAGTTTCTAGCTAAAATTTGATGGTTTCGTTGCACTTTCCGAGCCCGTTGGGTATCTGATTGGCTTAAAAGGACAAGAAAACACTTCAAAAGTGACGTTTCTGAAGAATTTTAACAGTTTTCTTGTATCTACGAACGCCAGAATGCATAAAATTGACCTAAACGTCTCCTTTTCCTATTCTGAGTCGATTCTGCATGCTTTAAGTGTGTTTGGTGGCTCAGAACCATCAAAAAACTTTGAAATATAGTTCAAATTCAATAAAAATCGACAAAAATACAGTTTCTAGCTAAAATTTGATGGTTTCGTTGCACTTTCCGAGCCCGTAGGGTATCTGATTGGCTTAAAAGTACAAGAAAACACTTCAAAAGTGACGTTTCTGAAGAATTTTAACAGTTTTCTTGTATCTACGAACGCCAGAATGCATAAAATTGACCTAAACGTCTCCTTTTCCTATTCTGAGTCGATTCTGCATGCTTTAAGTGTGTTTGGTGGCTCAGAACCATCAAAAAACGTTGAAATATAGTTCAAATTCAATAAAAATCGACAAAAATACAGTTTCTAGCTAAAATTTGATGGTTTCGTTGCACTTTCCGAGCCCATAGGGTTTCTGATTGGCTTAAAAGTACAAGAAAACACTTCAAAAGTGACGTTTCTGAAGAATTTTAACAGTTTTCTTGTATCTACGAACGCCAGAATGCATAAAATTGACCTAAACGTCTCCTTTTCCTATTCTGAGTCGATTCTGCATGCTTTAAGTGTGTTTGGTGGCTCAGAACCATCAAAAAACGTTGAAATATAGTTCAAATTCAATAAAAATCGACAAAAATACAGTTTCTAGCTAAAATTTGATGGTTTCGTTGCACTTTCCGAGCCCGTAGGGTATCTGATTGGCTTAAAAGTACAAGAAAACACTTCAAAAGTGACGTTTCTGAAGAATTTTAACAGTTTTCTTGTATCTACGAACGCCAGAATGCATAAAATTGACCTAAACGTCTCCTTTTCCTATTCTGAGTCGATTCTGCATGCTTTAAGTGTGTTTGGTGGCTCAGAACCATCAAAAAACGTTGAAATATAGTTCAAATTCAATAAAAATCGACAAAAATACAGTTTCTAGCTAAAATTTGATGGTTTCGTTGCACTTTCCGAGCCCGTAGGGTATCTGATTGGCTTAAAAGTACAAGAAAACACTTCAAAAGTGACGTTTCTGAAGAATTTTAACAGTTTTCTTGTATCTACGAACGCCAGAATGCATAAAATTGACCTAAACGTCTCCTTTTCCTATTCTGAGTCGATTCTGCATGCTTTAAGTGTGTTTGGTGGCTCAGAACCATCAAAAAACGTTGAAATATAGTTCAAATTCAATAAAAATCGACAAAAATACAGTTTCTAGCTAAAATTTGATGGTTTCGTTGCACTTTCCGAGCCCGTAGGGTATCTGATTGGCTTAAAAGTACAAGAAAACACTTCAAAAGTGACATTTCTGAAGAATTTTAACAGTTTTCTTGTATCTACGAACGCCAGAATGCATAAAATTGACCTAAACGTCTCCTTTTCCTATTCTGAGTCGATTCTGCATGCTTTAAGTGTGTTTGGTGGCTCAGAACCATCAAAAAACGTTGAAATATAGTTCAAATTCAATAAAAATCGACAAAAATACAGTTTCTAGCTAAAATTTGATGGTTTCGTTGCACTTTCCGAGCCCGTTGGGTATCTGATTGGCTTAAAAGTACAAGAAAACACTTCAAAAGTGACGTTTCTGAAGAATTTTAACAGTTTTCTTGTATCTACGAACACCAGAATGCATAAAATTGACCTAAACGTCTCCTTTTCCTATTCTGAGTCGATTCTGCATGCTTTAAGTGTGTTTGGTTGCTCAGAACCATCAAAAAACGTTGAAATATAGTTCAAATTCAATAAAAATCGACAAAAATACAGTTTCTAGCTAAAATTTGATGGTTTCGTTGCACTTTCCGAGCCCGTTGGGTATCTGATTGGCTTAAAAGGACAAGAAAACACTTCAAAAGTGACGTTTCTGAAGAATTTTAACAGTTTTCTTGTATCTACGAACGCCAGAATGCATAAAATTGACCTAAACGTCTCCTTTTCCTATTCTGAGTCGATTCTGCATGCTTTAAGTGTGTTTGGTGGCTCAGAACCATCAAAAAACTTTGAAATATAGTTCAAATTCAATAAAAATCGACAAAAATACAGTTTCTAGCTAAAATTTGATGGTTTCGTTGCACTTTCCGAGCCCGTAGGGTATCTGATTGGCTTAAAAGTACAAGAAAACACTTCAAAAGTGACGTTTCTGAAGAATTTTAACAGTTTTCTTGTATCTACGAACGCCAGAATGCATAAAATTGACCTAAACGTCTCCTTTTCCTATTCTGAGTCGATTCTGCATGCTTTAAGTGTGTTTGGTGGCTCAGAACCATCAAAAAACGTTGAAATATAGTTCAAATTCAATAAAAATCGACAAAAATACAGTTTCTAGCTAAAATTTGATGGTTTCGTTGCACTTTCCGAGCCCGTAGGGTATCTGATTGGCTTAAAAGTACAAGAAAACACTTCAAAAGTGACGTTTCTGAAGAATTTTAACAGTTTTCTTGTATCTACGAACGCCAGAATGCATAAAATTGACCTAAACGTCTCCTTTTCCTATTCTGAGTCGATTCTGCATGCTTTAAGTGTGTTTGGTGGCTCAGAACCATCAAAAAACGTTGAAATATAGTTCAAATTCAATAAAAATCGACAAAAATACAGTTTCTAGCTAAAATTTGATGGTTTCGTTGCACTTTCCGAGCCCGTAGGGTATCTGATTGGCTTAAAATTACAAGAAAACACTTCAAAAGTGACATTTCTGAAGAATTTTAACAGTTTTCTTGTATCTACGAACGCCAGAATGCATAAAATTGACCTAAACGTCTCCTTTTCCTATTCTGAGTCGATTCTGCATGCTTTAAGTGTGTTTGGTGGCTCAGAACCATCAAAAAACGTTGAAATATAGTTCAAATTCAATAAAAATCGACAAAAATACAGTTTCTAGCTAAAATTTGAAGGTTTCGTTGCACTTTCCGAGCCCGTTGGGTATCTGATTGGCTTAAAAGTACAAGAAAACACTTCAAAAGTGACGTTTCTGAAGAATTTTAACAGTTTTCTTGTATCTACGAACACCAGAATGCATAAAATTGACCTAAACGTCTCCTTTTCCTATTCTGAGTCGATTCTGCATGCTTTAAGTGTGTTTGGTGGCTCAGAACCATCAAAAAACGTTGAAATATTGTTCAAATTCAATAAAAATCGACAAAAATACAGTTTCTAGCTAAAATTTGATGGTTTCGTTGCACTTTCCGAGCCCGTTGGGTATCTGATTGGCTTAAAAGGACAAGAAAACACTTCAAAAGTGACGTTTCTGAAGAATTTTAACAGTTTTCTTGTATCTACGAACGCCAGAATGCATAAAATTGACCTAAACGTCTCCTTTTCCTATTCTGAGTCGATTCTGCATGCTTTAAGTGTGTTTGGTGGCTCAGAACCATCAAAAAACTTTGAAATATAGTTCAAATTCAATAAAAATCGACAAAAATACAGTTTCTAGCTAAAATTTGATGGTTTCGTTGCACTTTCCGAGCCCGTAGGGTATCTGATTGGCTTAAAAGTACAAGAAAACACTTCAAAAGTGACGTTTCTGAAGAATTTTAACAGTTTTCTTGTATCTACGAACGCCAGAATGCATAAAATTGACCTAAACGTCTCCTTTTCCTATTCTGAGTCGATTCTGCATGCTTTAAGTGTGTTTGGTGGCTCAGAACCATCAAAAAACGTTGAAATATAGTTCAAATTCAATAAAAATCGACAAAAATACAGTTTCTAGCTAAAATTTGATGGTTTCGTTGCACTTTCCGAGCCCGTTGGGTATCTGATTGGCTTAAAAGTACAAGAAAACACTTCAAAAGTGACGTTTCTGAAGAATTTTAACAGTTTTCTTGTATCTACGAACGCCAGAATGCATAAAATTGACCTAAACGTCTCCTTTTCCTATTCTGAGTCGATTCTGCATGCTTTAAGTGTGTTTGGTGGCTCAGAACCATCAAAAAACGTTGACATATAGTTCAAATTCAATAAAAATCGACAAAAATACAGTTTCTAGCTAAAATTTGATGGTTTCGTTGCACTTTCCGAGCCCGTAGGGTATCTGATTGGCTTAAAAGGACAAGAAAACACTTCAAAAGTGACGTTTCTGAAGAATTTTAACAGTTTTCTTGTATCTACGAACGCCAGAATGCATAAAATTGACCTAAACGTCTCCTTTTCCTATTCTGAGTCGATTCTGCATGCTTTAAGTGTGTTTGGTGGCTCAGAACCATCAAAAAACGTTGAAATATAGTTAAAATTCAATAAAAATCGACAAAAATACAGTTTCTAGCTAAAATTTGATGGTTTCGTTGCACTTTCCGAGCCCGTAGGGTATCTGATTGGCTTAAAAGTACAAGAAAACACTTCAAAAGTGACGTTTCTGAAGAATTTTAACAGTTTTCTTGTATCTACGAACGCCAGAATGCATAAAATTGACCTAAACGTCTCCTTTTCCTATTCTGAGTCGATTCTGCATGCTTTAAGTGTGTTTGGTGGCTCAGAACCATCAAAAAACGTTGAAATATAGTTCAAATTCAATAAAAATCGACAAAAATACAGTTTCTAGCTAAAATTTGATGGTTTCGTTGCACTTTCCGAGCCCGTAGGGTATCTGATTGGCTTAAAAGTACAGGAAAACACTTCAAAAGTGACGTTTCTGAAGAATTTTAACAGTTTTCTTGTATCTACGAACGCCAGAATGCATAAAATTGACCTAAACGTCTCCTTTTCCTATTCTGAGTCGATTCTGCATGCTTTAAGTGTGTTTGGTGGCTCAGAACCATCAAAAAACGTTGAAATATAGTTCAAATTCAATAAAAATCGACAAAAATACAGTTTCTAGCCAAAATTTGATGGTTTCGTTGCACTTTCCGAGCCCGTAGGGTATCTGATTGGCCTAAAAGTACAAGAAAACACTTCAAAAGTGACGTTTCTGAAGAATTTTAACAGTTTTCTTGTATCTACGAACGCCAGAATGCATAAAATTGACCTAAACGTCTCCTTTTCCTATTCTGAGTCGATTCTGCATGCTTTAAGTGTGTTTGGTGGCTCAGAACCATCAAAAAACGTTGAAATATAGTTCAAATTCAATAAAAATCGACAAAAATACAGTTTCTAGCTAAAATTTGATGGTTTCGTTGCACTTTCCGAGCCCGTAGGGTATCTGATTGGCTTAAAAGTACAAGAAAACACTTCAAAAGTGACGTTTCTGAAGAATTTTAACAGTTTTCTTGTATCTACGAACGCCAGAATGCATAAAATTGACCTAAACGTCTCCTTTTCCTATTCTGAGTCGATTCTGCATGCTTTAAGTGTGTTTGGTGGCTCAGAACCATCAAAAAACGTTGAAATATAGTTCAAATTCAATAAAAATCGACAAAAATACAGTTTCTAGCTAAAATTTGATGGTTTCGTTGCACTTTCCGAGCCCGTGGGGTATCTGATTGGCTTAAAAGTACAAGAAAACACTTCAAAAGTGACGTTTCTGAAGAATTTTAACAGTTTTCTTGTATCTACGAACGCCAGAATGCATAAAATTGACCTAAACGTCTCCTTTTCCTATTCTGAGTCGATTCTGCATGCTTTAAGTGTGTTTGGTGGCTCAGAACCATCAAAAAACGTTGAAATATAGTTCAAATTCAATAAAAATCGACAAAAATACAGTTTCTAGCTAAAATTTGATGGTTTCGTTGCACTTTCCGAGCCCGTAGGGTATCTGATTGGCTTAAAAGTACAAGAAAACACTTCAAAAGTGACGTTTCTGAAGAATTTTAACAGTTTTCTTGTATCTACGAACGCCAGAATGCATAAAATTGACCTAAACGTCTCCTTTTCCTATTCTGAGTCGATTCTGCATGCTTTAAGTGTGTTTGGTGGCTCAGAACCATCAAAAAACGTTGAAATATAGTTCAAATTCAATAAAAATCGACAAAAATACAGTTTCTAGCTAAAATTTGATGGTTTCGTTGCACTTTCCGAGCCCGTAGGGTATCTGATTGGCTTAAAAGTACAAGAAAACACTTCAAAAGTGACGTATCTGAAGAATTTTAACAGTTTTCTTGTATCTACGAACGCCAGAATGCATAAAATTGACCTAAACGTCTCCTTTTCCTATTCTGAGTCGATTCTGCATGCTTTAAGTGTGTTTGGTGGCTCAGAACCATCAAAAAACGTTGAAATATAGTTCAAATTCAATAAAAATCGACAAAAATACAGTTTCTAGCTAAAATTTGATGGTTTCGTTGCACTTTCCGAGCCCGTAGGGTATCTGATTGGCTTAAAAGTACAAGAAAACACTTCAAAAGTGACGTTTCTGAAGAATTTTAACAGTTTTCTTGTATCTACGAAGGCCAGAATGCATAAAATTGACCTAAACGTCTCCTTTTCCTATTCTGAGTCGATTCTGCATGCTTTAAGTGTGTTTGGTGGCTCAGAACCATCAAAAAACGTTGAAATATAGTTCAAATTCAATAAAAATCGACAAAAATACAGTTTCTAGCTAAAATTTGATGGTTTCGTTGCACTTTCCGAGCCCGTAGGGTATCTGATTGGCTTAAAAGTACAAGAAAACACTTCAAAAGTGACGTTTCTGAAGAATTTTAACAGTTTTCTTGTATCTACGAACGCCAGAATGCATAAAATTGACCTAAACGTCTCCTTTTCCTATTCTGAGTCGATTCTGCATGCTTTAAGTGTGTTTGGTGGCTCAGAACCATCAAAAAACGTTGAAATATAGTTCAAATTCAATAAAAATCGACAAAAATACAGTTTCTAGCTAAAATTTGATGGTTTCGTTGCACTTTCCGAGCCCGTAGGGTATCTGATTGGCTTAAAAGTACAAGAAAACACTTCAAAAGTGACGTTTCTGAAGAATTTTAACAGTTTTCTTGTATCTACGAACGCCAGAATGCATAAAATTGACCTAAACGTCTCCTTTTCCTATTCTGAGTCGATTCTGCATGCTTTAAGTGTGTTTGGTGGCTCAGAACCATCAAAAAACGTTGAAATATAGTTCAAATTCAATAAAAATCGACAAAAATACAGTTTCTAGCTAAAATTTGATGGTTTCGTTGCACTTTCCGAGCCCGTAGGGTATCTGATTGGCTTAAAAGTACAAGAAAACACTTCAAAAGTGACGTTTCTGAAGAATTTTAACAGTTTTCTTGTATCCACGAACGCCAGAATGCATAAAATTGACCTAAACGTCTCCTTTTCCTATTCTGAGTCGATTCTGCATGCTTTAAATGTGTTTGGTGGCTCAGAACCATCAAAAAACGTTGAAATATAGTTCAAATTCAATAAAAATCGACAAAAATACAGTTTCTAGCTAAAATTTGAAGGTTTCGTTGCACTTTCCGAGCCCGTAGGGTATCTGATTGGCTTAAAAGTACAAGAAAACACTTCAAAAGTGACGTTTCTAAAGAATTTTAACAGTTTTCTTGTATCTACGAACGCCAGAATGCATAAAATTGACCTAAACGTCTCCTTTTCCTATTCTGAGTCGATTCTGCATGCTTTAAGTGTGTTTGTTGGCTCAGAACCATCAAAAAACGTTGAAATATAGTTCAAATTCAATAAAAATCGACAAAAATACAGCTTCTAGCTAAAATTTGATGGTTTCGTTGCACTTTCCGAGCCCGTAGGGTATCTGATTGGCTTATAAGTACAAGAAAACACTTCAAAAGTGACGTTTCTGAAGAATTTTAACAGTTTTCTTGTATCTACGAACGCCAGAATGCATAAAATTGACCTAAACGTCTCCTTTTCCTATTCTGAGTCGATTCTGCATGCTTTAAGTGTGTTTGGTGGCTCAGAACCATCAAAAAACGTTGAAATATAGTTCAAATTCAATAAAAATCGACAAAAATACAGTTTCTAGCTAAAATTTGATGGTTTCGTTGCACTTTCCGAGCCCGTAGGGTATCTGATTGGCTTAAAAGTACAAGAAAACACTTCAAAAGTGACGTTTCTGAAGAATTTTAACAGTTTTCTTGTATCTACGAACGCCAGAATGCATAAAATTGACCTAAACGTCTCCTTTTCCTATTCTGAGTCGATTCTGCATGCTTTAAGTGTGTTTGGTGGCTCAGAACCATCAAAAAACGTTGAAATATAGTTCAAATTCAATAAAAATCGACAAAAATACAGTTTCTAGCTAAAATTTGATGGTTTCGTTGCACTTTCCGAGCCCGTAGGGTATCTGATTGGCTTAAAAGTACAAGAAAACACTTCAAAAGTGACGTTTCTGAAGAATTTTAACAGTTTTCTTGTATCTACGAACGCCAGAATGCATAAAATTGACCTAAACGTCTCCTTTTCCTATTCTGAGTCGATTCTGCATGCTTTAAGTGTGTTTGGTGGCTCAGAACCATCAAAAAACGTTGAAATATAGTTCAAATTCAATAAAAATCGACAAAAATACAGTTTCTAGCTAAAATTTGATGGTTTCGTTGCACTTTCCGAGCCCGTAGGGTATCTGATTGGCTTAAAAGTACAAGAAAACCCTTCAAAAGTGACGTTTCTGAAGAATTTTAACAGTTTTCTTGTATCTACGAACGCCAGAATGCATAAAATTGACCTAAACGTCTCCTTTTCCTATTCTGAGTCGATTCTGCATGCTTTAAGTGTGTTTGGTGGCTCAGAACCATCAAAAAACGTTGAAATATAGTTCAAATTCAATAAAAATCGACAAAAATACAGTTTCTAGCTAAAATTTGATGGTTTCGTTGCACTTTCCGAGCCCGTAGGGTATCTGATTGGCTTAAAAGTACAAGAAAACACTTCAAAAGTGACGTTTCTGAAGAATTTTAACAGTTTTCTTGTATCTACGAACGCCAGAATGCATAAAATTGACCTAAACGTCTCCTTTTCCTATTCTGAGTCGATTCTGCATGCTTTAAGTGTGTTTGGTGGCTCAGAACCATCAAAAAACGTTGAAATATAGTTCAAATTCAATAAAAATCGACAAAAATACAGTTTCTAGCTAAAATTTGATGGTTTCGTTGCACTTTCCGAGCCCGTAGGGTATCTGATTGGCTTAAAAGTACAAGAAAACACTTCAAAAGTGACGTTTCTGAAGAATTTTAACAGTTTTCTTGTATCTACGAACGCCAGAATGCATAAAATTGACCTAAACGTCTCCTTTTCCTATTCTGAGTCGATTCTGCATGCTTTAAGTGTGTTTGGTGGCTCAGAACCATCAAAAAACGTTGAAATATAGTTCAAATTCAATAAAAATCGACAAAAATACAGTTTCTAGCTAAAACTTGATGGTTTCGTTGCACTTTCCGAGCCCGTAGGGTATCTGATTGGCTTAAAAGTACAAGAAAACACTTCAAAAGTGACGTTTCTGAAGAATTTTAACAGTTTTCTTGTATCTACGAACGCCAGAATGCATAAAATTGACCTAAACGTCTCCTTTTCCTATTCTGAGTCGATTCTGCATGCTTTAAGTGTGTTTGGTGGCTCAGAACCATCAAAAAACGTTGAAATATAGTTCAAATTCAATAAAAATCGACAAAAATACAGTTTCTAGCTAAAATTTGATGGTTTCGTTGCACTTTCCGAGCCCGTAGGGTATCTGATTGGCTTAAAAGTACAAGAAAACACTTCAAAAGTGACGTTTCTGAAGAATTTTAACAGTTTTCTTGTATCTACGAACGCCAGAATGCATAAAATTGACCTAAACGTCTCCTTTTCCTATTCTGAGTCGATTCTGCATGCTTTAAGTGTGTTTGGTGGCTCAGAACCATCAAAAAACGTTGAAATATAGTTCAAATTCAATAAAAATCGACAAAAATACAGTTTCTAGCTAAAATTTGATGGTTTCGTTGCACTTTCCGAGCCCGTGGGGTATCTGATTGGCTTAAAAGTACAAGAAAACACTTCAAAAGTGACGTTTCTGAAGAATTTTAACAGTTTTCTTGTATCTACGAACGCCAGAATGCATAAAATTGACCTAAACGTCTCCTTTTCCTATTCTGAGTCGATTCTGCATGCTTTAAGTGTGTTTGGTGGCTCAGAACCATCAAAAAACGTTGAAATATAGTTCAAATTCAATAAAAATCGACAAAAATACAGTTTCTAGCTAAAATTTGATGGTTTCGTTGCACTTTCCGAGCCCGTGGGGTATCTGATTGGCTTAAAAGTACAAGAAAACACTTCAAAAGTGACGTTTCTGAAGAATTTTAACAGTTTTCTTGTATCTACGAACGCCAGAATGCATAAAATTGACCTAAACGTCTCCTTTTCCTATTCTGAGTCGATTCTGCATGCTTTAAGTGTGTTTGGTGGCTCAGAACCATCAAAAAACGTTGAAATATAGTTCAAATTCAATTAAAATCGACAAAAATACAGTTTCTAGCTAAAATTTGATGGTTTCGTTGCACTTTCCGAGCCCGTAGGGTATCTGATTGGCTTAAAAGTACAAGAAAACACTTCAAAAGTGACGTTTCTGAAGAATTTTAACAGTTTTCTTGTATCTACGAACGCCAGAATGCATAAAATTGACCTAAACGTCTCCTTTTCCTATTCTGAGTCGATTCTGCATGCTTTAAGTGTGTTTGGTGGCTCAGAACCATCAAAAAACGTTGAAATATAGTTCAAATTCAATAAAAATCGACAAAAATACAGTTTCTAGCTAAAATTTGATGGTTTCGTTGCACTTTCCGAGCCCGTGGGGTATCTGATTGGCTTAAAAGTACAAGAAAACACTTCAAAAGTGACGTTTCTGAAGAATTTTAACAGTTTTCTTGTATCTACGAACGCCAGAATGCATAAAATTGACCTAAACGTCTCCTTTTCCTATTCTGAGTCGATTCTGCATGCTTTAAGTGTGTTTGGTGGCTCAGAACCATCAAAAAACGTTGAAATATAGTTCAAATTCAATAAAAATCGACAAAAATACAGTTTCTAGCTAAAATTTGATGGTTTCGTTGCACTTTCCGAGCCCGTAGGGTATCTGATTGGCTTAAAAGTACAAGAAAACACTTCAAAAGTGACGTTTCTGAAGAATTTTAACAGTTTTCTTGTATCTACGAACGCCAGAATGCATAAAATTGACCTAAACGTCTCCTTTTCCTATTCTGAGTCGATTCTGCATGCTTTAAGTGTGTTTGGTGGCTCAGAACCATCAAAAAACGTTGAAATATAGTTCAAATTCAATAAAAATCTACAAAAATACAGTTTCTAGCTAAAATTTGATGGTTTCGTTGCACTTTCCGAGCCCGTAGGGTATCTGATTGGCTTAAAAGTACAAGAAAACACATCAAAAGTGACGTTTCTGAAGAATTTTAACAGTTTTCTTGTATCTACGAACGCCAGAATGCATAAAATTGACCTAAACGTCTCCTTTTCCTATTCTGAGTCGATTCTGCATGCTTTAAGTGTGTTTGGTGGCTCAGAACCATCAAAAAACGTTGAAATATAGTTCAAATTCAATAAAAATCGACAAAAATACAGTTTCTAGCTAAAATTTGATGGTTTCGTTGCACTTTCCGAGCCCGTTGGGTATCTGATTGGCTTAAACGTACAAGAAAACACTTCAAAAGTGATGTTTCTGAAGAATTTTAACAGTTTTCTTGTATCTACGAACGCCAGAATGCATAAAATTGACCTAAACGTCTCCTTTTCCTATTCTGAGTCGATTCTGCATGCTTTAAGTGTGTTTGGTGGCTCAGAACCATCAAAAAACGTTGAAATATAGTTCAAATTCAATAAAAATCGACAAAAATACAGTTTCTAGCTAAAATTTGATGGTTTCGTTGCACTTTCCGAGCCCGTAGGGTATCTGATTGGCTTAAAAGTACAAGAAAACACTTCAAAAGTGACGTTTCTGAAGAATTTTAACAGTTTTCTTGTATCTACGAACGCCAGAATGCATAAAATTGACCTAAACGTCTCCTTTTCCTATTCTGAGTCGATTCTGCATGCTTTAAGTGTGTTTGGTGGCTCAGAACCATCAAAAAACGTTGAAATATAGTTCAAATTCAATAAAAATCGACAAAAATACAGTTTCTAGCTAAAATTTGATGGTTTCGTTGCACTTTCCGAGCCCGTAGGGTATCTGATTGGCTTAAAAGTACAAGAAAACACTTCAAAAGTGACGTTTCTGAAGAATTTTAACAGTTTTCTTGTATCTACGAACGCCAGAATGCATAAAATTGACCTAAACGTCTCCTTTTCCTATTCTGAGTCGATTCTGCATGCTTTAAGTGTGTTTGGTGGCTCAGAACCATCAAAAAACGTTGAAATATAGTTCAAATTCAATAAAAATCTACAAAAATACAGTTTCTAGCTAAAATTTGATGGTTTCGTTGCACTTTCCGAGCCCGTAGGGTATCTGATTGGCTTAAAAGTACAAGAAAACACTTCAAAAGTGACGTTTCTGAAGAATTTTAACAGTTTTCTTGTATCTACGAACGCCAGAATGCATAAAATTGACCTAAACGTCTCCTTTTCCTATTCTGAGTCGATTCTGCATGCTTTAAGTGTGTTTGGTGGCTCAGAACCATCAAAAAACGTTGAAATATAGTTCAAATTCAATAAAAATCGACAAAAATACAGTTTCTAGCTAAAATTTGATGGTTTCGTTGCACTTTCCGAGCCCGTAGGGTATCTGATTGGCTTAAAAGTACAAGAAAACACTTCAAAAGTGATGTTTCTGAAGAATTTTAACAGTTTTCTTGTATCTACGAACGCCAGAATGCATAAAATTGACCTAAACGTCTCCTTTTCCTATTCTGAGTCGATTCTGCATGCTTTAAGTGTGTTTGGTGGCTCAGAACCATCAAAAAACGTTGAAATATAGTTCAAATTCAATAAAAATCGACAAAAATACAGTTTCTAGCTAAAATTTGATGGTTTCGTTGCACTTTCCGAGCCCGTAGGGTATCTGATTGGCTTAAAAGTACAAGAAAACACTTCAAAAGTGACGTTTCTGAAGAATTTTAACAGTTTTCTTGTATCCACGAACGCCAGAATGCATAAAATTGACCTAAACGTCTCCTTTTCCTATTCTGAGTCGATTCTGCATGCTTTAAGTGTGTTTGGTGGCTCAGAACCATCAAAAAACGTTGAAATATAGTTCAAATTCAATAAAAATCGACAAAAATACAGTTTCTAGCTAAAATTTGATGGTTTCGTTGCACTTTCCGAGCCCGTAGGGTATCTGATTGGCTTAAAAGTACAAGAAAACACTTCAAAAGTGACGTTTCTGAAGAATTTTAACAGTTTTCTTGTATCTACGAACGCCAGAATGCATAAAATTGACCTAAACGTCTCCTTTTCCTATTCTGAGTCGATTCTGCATGCTTTAAGTGTGTTTGGTGGCTCAGAACCATCAAAAAACGTTGAAATATAGTTCAAATTCAATAAAAATCTACAAAAATACAGTTTCTAGCTAAAATTTGATGGTTTCGTTGCACTTTCCGAGCCCGTAGGGTATCTGATTGGCTTAAAAGTACAAGAAAACACTTCAAAAGTGACGTTTCTGAAGAATTTTAACAGTTTTCTTGTATCTACGAACGCCAGAATGCATAAAATTGACCTAAACGTCTCCTTTTCCTATTCTGAGTCGATTCTGCATGCTTTAAGTGTGTTTGGTGGCTCAGAACCATCAAAAAACGTTGAAATATAGTTCAAATTCAATAAAAATCGACAAAAATACAGTTTCTAGCTAAAATTTGATGGTTTCGTTGCACTTTCCGAGCCCGTAGGGTATCTGATTGGCTTAAAAGTACAAGAAAACACTTCAAAAGTGATGTTTCTGAAGAATTTTAACAGTTTTCTTGTATCTACGAACGCCAGAATGCATAAAATTGACCTAAACGTCTCCTTTTCCTATTCTGAGTCGATTCTGCATGCTTTAAGTGTGTTTGGTGGCTCAGAACCATCAAAAAACGTTGAAATATAGTTCAAATTCAATAAAAATCGACAAAAATACAGTTTCTAGCTAAAATTTGATGGTTTCGTTGCACTTTCCGAGCCCGTAGGGTATCTGATTGGCTTAAAAGTACAAGAAAACACTTCAAAAGTGACGTTTCTGAAGAATTTTAACAGTTTTCTTGTATCTACGAACGCCAGAATGCATAAAATTGACCTAAACGTCTCCTTTTCCTATTCTGAGTCGATTCTGCATGCTTTAAGTGTGTTTGGTGGCTCAGAACCATCAAAAAACGTTGAAATATAGTTCAAATTCAATAAAAATCGACAAAAATACAGTTTCTAGCTAAAATTTGATGGTTTCGTTGCACTTTCCGAGCCCGTAGGGTATCTGATTGGCTTAAAAGTACAAGAAAACACTTCAAAAGTGACGTTTCTGAAGAATTTTAACAGTTTTCTTGTATCTACGAACGCCAGAATGCATAAAATTGACCTAAACGTCTCCTTTTCCTATTCTGAGTCGATTCTGCATGCTTTAAGTGTGTTTGGTGGCTCAGAACCATCAAAAAACGTTGAAATATAGTTCAAATTCAATAAAAATCGACAAAAATACAGTTTCTAGCTAAAATTTGATGGTTTCGTTGCACTTTCCGAGCCCGTAGGGTATCTGATTGGCTTAAAAGTACAAGAAAACACTTCAAAAGTGACGTTTCTGAAGAATTTTAACAGTTTTCTTGTATCTACGAACGCCAGAATGCATAAAATTGACCTAAACGTCTCCTTTTCCTATTCTGAGTCGATTCTGCATGCTTTAAGTGTGTTTGGTGGCTCAGAACCATCAAAAAACGTTGAAATATAGTTCAAATTCAATAAAAATCGACAAAAATACAGTTTCTAGCTAAAATTTGATGGTTTCGTTGCACTTTCCGAGCCCGTAGGGTATCTGATTGGCTTAAAAGTACAAGAAAACACTTCAAAAGTGACGTTTCTGAAGAATTTTAACAGTTTTCTTGTATCTACGAACGCCAGAATGCATAAAATTGACCTAAACGTCTCCTTTTCCTATTCTGAGTCGATTCTGCATGCTTTAAGTGTGTTTGGTGGCTCAGAACCATCAAAAAACGTTGAAATATAGTTCAAATTCAATAAAAATCTACAAAAATACAGTTTCTAGCTAAAATTTGATGGTTTCGTTGCACTTTCCGAGCCCGTAGGGTATCTGATTGGCTTAAAAGTACAAGAAAACACTTCAAAAGTGACGTTTCTGAAGAATTTTAACAGTTTTCTTGTATCTACGAACGCCAGAAAGTAGTTATATAGTGGGGGTTCTAGACCAGGTCAAATGAGGTCAAACTGGTCCAGCTCCCCCATTACTTTTCATCGAGCGGTCATTGACCTTTCATTTGTTGTCGAGCTTGTCGGTGCACGTGGCTGACCTTGCCAGCTGGTCCAGCTCCCCCATTACTTTTCATCGGGCGATCATTGACCTAGTCGTTGCTCGACCTTGGTCGTTTATTGCCCTCGTTCATCTCGAGATCTATCCCCTCTTTTCGTTTAGGTCGGGGAGGGATCTCGGACGCAATCTCGCATCCCCACTTCCGTTTTATACTTGTATAAAAGTCGATGGATTCGTCTGTAGGAATTACGTTTATTGCCCTTGGTCATCTCGAGATCTATCCCCTCTTTTTTTTTTAGGTCGGGTCGCTGCACGGGGCTGGCCTTGGCTGACTTGCCTTAGGACTTCACGTGCCTGACCTGTACGTTTTGGCAATGCCTTTTACTCGATCGACCTGACCCGTTTTTCCATAGTCAGGTTGGCCGAGCGGTCTAAGGCGTCAGATTTAAGCTCTGATTCTCGAAAGGGAGCGTGGGTTCGAATCCCACACCTGACAGTTTTTTTTTTTCGTTCGTTATTTTGACGTTTTGTGTTGCGATTAAATAAAACACAGTTTAATATAGTATTATTTATTGAGGAAACCTTGAATACAACCAATTGTAAATACATTTAGCATTGTTTAAAGAACAGTAACATTTTTTATTATTAGCAATATGTTTATCACATGCTGGGATTTCTTTAGATAATTTCACAGAGTCTTCAATTGTTTCGAGGTTCACAATTTTGGGGCAGTCTTTTCCTAGCGTTTCCCTAAGGTAATTTTCTTTACATTTTCCTTTTACATATAAGATCTCCACTGCATATTCCTTGATGTATTTGAACAAAATTTCTTTTACAGATATCTGCTCCTTGAAGCCGTCATTAAATCTCAACATGTGATGATAACGTTCTAGATATCTAGCTTGTTTCTTCGTTCTTTCATCGATTTCTTTGAGTTGTTTTGTAGATTTGAATGTTTCGTGTATTGTGTTAATTCCATCGTAAATCGCAAGTTCTTTTACAATGAATTCAGGTAGACAAAAACCTTGTACGTCGACTACAACCAACTTCATCGTATCAATTATGTCAACTGACTGAGAGAAAAGCGACTATGTAATTTTTTTTTTATCAATCCAACTGTTGTGGGTGTTATTAAATCCTAACCATTTAACATAAAGTTGATTACCTTTCTTTTTTAAAACTTTTTCAACGAGATATACACCTGGATGCTTAACTTTCAATAGTTCCATTTCATAGAAACCACCTAAAATGTTTTCACCCTTTTCATCTTTCAAAAAATATGTGGTGGGATTAGTGAGATTAATTTTTCTTATTATGAAAATCTCATTTGACCAATTGGGTGTGTATCCCTTATCGAATATTCCGCGATACTTACTTATTCTTACGTTATCACCAACTTTAAATTTTGATTTATTGCTAACTATTTTAATCTGAGTATAAGCAGCTTTTAGAATAGCGTTTTCATTACTTTTGTTAACTTGTGACGGTTTCATTTTTATAGTACGATGATAAGAATTATTATATCGATGTACCACATTTGCCAATAAATCTAACCATTTATAATTTCCTTGCAAACTAAATTCTTTCCACATTAAATTTTTTAATGTGCGATTTACTCTTTCGACGATTGAGGCTTTTTTTAAACTGTAGACATTGTAATGATTAATTTTGTATTTTTTCATAAGATTTTGAAACTTTACGTTGTAGAATTCTTTTCCTTGATCTGTTTGTAAATTTTTGGGTAACCGTACGATTTTGGATAAAATTGTTTCCATTGCAGTGGCGATTTGTTGAGCATCTTTTGACTTTACAGGGACAGCCCACACGTATTTTGAGAAACAGTCAATAACAACAAGTATATATTTGTATCCTCTGTTTATCTTAACTTTGATAGTTATGGAGATTTGAGACCACCTCTTGAACTGATCAAATATTTACAAAGCAACGGTTTCTGTAATATAGTATATAATTATGAATCTTTACAGACTTTTAATAGTATTAATTGTGGACATTTGTGTTTAAGATTCCTATATAACTGCTACAAATAAAATTGTTTGAAATTCGAGCGTTTTAGTTGAACTGTTAGTGTCGTCGAAGTAAGTTGCACGATGTCCAACGTATTCTCATTGGATGGAAACAGTTCTGTACTTTCGAGCAGATACTATCCACCAATTATCTTGGAAGATTATAACTATGCTTTAGGATTAGAAAGTTTGGTTACTTGGAATTCTTTTCCAAATATCGATAGCAATAACAACAAATTTTATTTTTTTACACCAGACAAAAAAGAGCATTACATAGAAATTCCCGAGGGTTCTTACGAGATAGAAGACATTGAGTCGTATTTAAATAAAGAAATCAAAAACTATATGGAACATTATTTTCAATACGAAATTGACAAACACGGAAATAGAATAAAGAAATTTAAAATGTTGACACCAAGCTTAATAATTAGAGGAAATAATAATACTTTAAAATCGGAAGTTAAATGTACTCTTGATATAAATTTTTCAAGAAAGGATTCGTTAGGGAATTTATTGGGATTTAAGGATACCATTCTGAAAGCGCATAAAACTCATATATCAGATTTTCCAGCAAAAATTTTAAAGGTAAATGCTCTTTGCGTTTATTGCAATATAGTAACTGGTTCATACAAGAACGGAAGTCCCGTTCACGTTATCCATCAATTTTTTCCAACAGTACCACCCGGTTACAAAATAGTGGAACGACCATTAAATGTGATATATCTACCAATTAATACGAAACAAATAGATGAAATAATCGTTAAAATAACAGATCAAGAAGGTAATATTGTTAGTTTCAGAGGTGAAGAGGTAGGTGTACGGTTGCATCTTAAGAAGGTCACGTGATGGGTATTATATTTAATGAAAATCTAAAAAACCGAAATTCGGTATATATAAGTAGGGCAATGAAAAAGAGATCAGTCAGTCCTTTGAGAAGGGTCAAACGTTTAACTTTAGGCAGTCGTAAATTTCTTGAATCTCTAGGATTAACGGTCTTGAAATAATATTTTTATTGAATATATAAATCAGCAATGAATTTTGAAATATTAAACGTAAGCGAAAAAGCTGCCTATGATCATTCAATTTATTATGGAGAAAGACATACACACCTACCTTATTCTAACAGTTCATTTAACTACGATGATGAAATAAGAATTCCTATTGAACATCAAGATTTATACACTTTTCCACATTTGAGTACATTGCATATAGAGGGTAAGGTTATTGTGAAGAATGAAATCGACGAAATTGTACAGAAACCAGAAATCAAATTTGTAAATAATGGCGTTCTTCTGATGTTTAATCAAATAAGATATGAAATTGCTGGAGTCGTTGTGGATAGTATTAGAAATCCTGGGTTAGCGTCTACCATGAAAGGATATGTAACGTATAACAGTAATGAAAGCGTAGCTCTAGAGAATGCTGGATGGTTTCCCAAAAAAGATTCGAATATAATTAAGGAAAATGGAACTTTTGAAGTTTCGATTCCATTAAAAATGATTTTTGGTTTTTGTGAAGATTTTAAAAAGACCATTTTGAATGTAAGACAGGAGCTTGTTTTGGTTCGTTCTAATACCGATGTGAATGCTTTAATTTCCTCAAATGATAAATACAAAATTAAAGTAGAACTTAGTAAAATATGCTGGAAAATGCATCACTTGTCCGTGTCCGATGCCGAAAGGATCGCATTAATCGATATTGTAAGAAGCAACAGGGAATTGGATATTATGTTTAGAAGTAAAGAATTACATGAATTTGCTCCACCAGTACAATCGATAACAAATACTTGGACTATTAAAACTTCCTTAGAAAAACCTCAGTACATACTTTTTGCATTACAGCAAGGAAGAAAAAACCAATTGAAGAAAAACTACAGTCAGTTTGATCATTGTAATCTGAGAGATGTAAAATTGTACCTTAATGATACCATGTATCCCTACGACAACCTGAATGTTGATTTCACAAATAATCGGTATGCAATTCTCTATGATATGTTTAAAGAATTCCAGACATCGTTCTTATCCAAACAAACCAGCGAACCATTATTCGATAAGGATGAATTTAAAGAAAAGACGCCTATAATAGTAATCGACTGTTCTAAACAAACGGAAGCTTTGAAGAGAGGCCCCGTTACAATCACTTTGTGGTTTGAGACGATCTCTGGTATTCCTGCAGACACTACAGCCTACTGTCTTATTCTTCACGACCGAATGGTAAAATACATCCCTGCACAAGATGTCGTCAGAGTGTTGTAAATAATTTAACCTGTTATTGTATTATTATTATGTTTGGGGGTAAATAAAACTACATATAACATATTTCTGTGTGTTTTATTCATGGCTACCAGAAATTACATGTAAAGTTTTCTTATAATCATCTAACTTAATCGAGGGCCATTTTGTTGAATCCGGTCCCTCAGTCCATCCTAATGGTATTTCAGGATTGGCTTCTCCTTTGACAATGTTCTTTTTGATCCAGTTGAAAATTCTTCGATGCTCCTGATTTTGAGAAGGTTGAAATGCGAAAGAATCGTAATTTATTATTTCTAAAGACTCATAGAAAGTACTGAGCGCTTTATGGTTTGCCAAATACGCAGCCCGACACATAAATTCATCCACGCACTGGTCGATCCTTCGGTAATTTTTCCGGATATTCTCAACAGGATAAAATATATCTCCAAGATTCTGCCAGCGATTATCACTCAATAATTTATAAATAAAGCATTTATACGTTAGAGTATTGTCCAAATAGTTGGTGGTCATCAAAAACTCCAATGCAGCATAATTTAAATTTTCAATTTGGTCTCTTTCGCACACATGTAGAAATGCATCAATGTAACCATCGACACATTGTTTTCTTTGTAGCAGAATACAAATATCAAGTGTATAAAAGTCACTTTCACTTTCGGCAATCCATTTAAACACTTCGTCCGGTACAATAAAATCTTTTTTATCGATGAGATGAAGGAATAAATTTAATTTCGTTCGATCACTCGCAGCGGCTTTAAGATATGTTTTGTACACATTTTCGGATGCACAAAATGCTTGTAAATCAACAAATTGTCTCAAGTCAGACATTGTTGTAATCATAAAATAACCAACATCGAATAAATCATCTGTGAAATTTAATTGCTTATATATGGTAATCCCCACTTTTTTTAGCTTACGTGCGAAATATGATATCCCCAAGGTTTCGTATCCGTTGCAAATCTTGTGACAATCCTTTTATCATCATTTGGGCTGAGAACTACTTTTTCTTGTTTTACTGTGTAAACAGTATGATGTTTGGACTTGATGAGTCTTTGTGATTTTTCGTAACTTCGATTATTAAATAAACATTCTTTGTAATTTTCAAACGTTATTGTTTTAAGTGATGCTTTTGTACTACCTTTGGATTTTTTAACTAATTTTTTATTGAAATCGTCACTTGCAATTCTATATGCATACATTTTAGATCTGAGACCCACAAATTCTAGCATAATCTTACCGTTATTTTCATCTTTCATTAAACCTGGTACTTTCTTATTTTTCAGTTCTATATCATAAATATTATATAAATCATAGTCAGAAGTATCAAATCGATGTGAGTCTTTCTTAATATATTTGTATATATCGTCTACGTGAAATTCATAAATTAGGCTGTCAGTGTCGGTATAAAGTAACTTAGCATTATTTTTAAATGTTTTTTTAATATAGTCATAATGAAATTCATAGAGAAAAGTTTTAGAAATATCTAAAATGCAAAAACCAACATAAATTGGTTTATTCAAAAATACTTCTAATTTACTCATTTCGATTATTGCTGAATCATCGTCAAATACAACAGAACTGTGAAAATTTGGTTTAGATATAAGAGAACGAACTCCCCATCTTCCCTCCCATTTACTAACCAATCGAATATCGCGATGTTTTCTTACATTTTCCATGCATTTGCCATAAATAGCATTAATCATTAATTTAAAAAAATCTTTTTCAAAATCGTTCTTTGCTTGCTGCCTAAGTTTTGTATTTAAATCTATATATTCCTTTAACCACGCAGATTGTTTGAATTTCATAACACGATGTACACATTTTATTTTCATACCAAATTTTGTATACATTTTTAAATTCCGATAATGAATAATATAATTTTTCTTGGGATATAAAGTCAACAATAACTTCTTAAGTTTAGATCTTGAAATGGGCGGTATCATATGCTCTGGAGCTAATGGTAAATCACTATGAATTTCATGTAAATCTATTGGATAATCTAAATCGCATTCAATAATATAACCGATTGCTGAATTTTCTGGGGTATCTAAGATATCAGCTATATTGAAATTTTCTACAAACTCAAATTCTCCATACGGTAAATATTGAGACATTGCCGCTCCGTAAAGGTTGTTAACATCAAAATACATTAAATAGGTACTATCTTTCGAAGGATCATATTCTTCTTTTGGCATGTATTTGTTATTGGCTTTACCGTATCTATTGGAACACTGCGAAACTCCACCTCTAATACCTCTTTCTACAAATAGAACTTTATCTATATCCGTTAAAAGTTCTAGTTTAATTTCTGTTGTTTTTAACATAGCATCAAATGTTAGGCCCGGAGCAGTATAATAATGCAACGGATCAAGTTGATAAGTATTTAAACAAGTAGTTCGAAAAGCTTCAAATACATCGGCTAGAAGAAGCACATCAGTTTTTAAATATAAATCAGAATATTCTCCTAATGTATGAATATTAAAAGTATTCCATACATTGGTAGCATGGGAATAATCTTCATATTTAATATTTTCATCGTATAAGCGACTATAGAAATCCTCCTTTTCGGGCAATTTTGTTTCAAGTAGTTTCTCCCAGGAGTTTATATAATCGTAAGGAAAAACTCCCTTTCTGTTTAACAAATCAAATTCTTCCATATTATTACAATTTGCCAACGTAATAATTTTCTGAGAATTATCTAAATTAGAGGAAAGTTTGTCTAAACTATGTGGCATAAATCTGAAAGAATCAATAAACCGTAAACTAACTTTCGTGTCTTCGACAAATTTAGTAAACGAGATATATCTTTCTTTGTTAATGGGAAGTAACTTAATATCACCTTTTATTGAATTTGAAAGTTCTTTAATAAAAAAATGGGCATCATATCCGCTCATATTATGAAAGACCACGGGTATAACACAAATATCTTTATAATTTAAATTACAACTTTGATGGGCAGCGCCTCTATACATTCCAGTTAAATGACTATGATCGCGTACTTTTATGTTCTTTTCCGAAAATCCTTTTTTACATATATGACATATTTGGGAGGATTCAAACTGCTCACGTTCTTCCGTAGTTAATGTTTCCATAGAAATAACGTTCTGAAATTTATCGTTGCAGAAATGAGCCATTCGATGTAACTCCTGAACGAACCATTGAATGCAATTTTTACCTCGATACAAACGAAATTTAGAAAATGAATTATCATATGAGCAGTGAAAATAGTAAGCAATGCTGTGCGCAATATGTTTTTGATAAGTTTCGGTCTTATTCGTGGTGGACATATGCTGTTTGGTACAATCAAGAAGAATACTCTCGAGATCTGCATAAATAGTAAAAGGTACTTTTTCTTGATGTCTATAATTTTGAAAATACAAGTAATTTTCGTTTTCTGTTGGCAGTCTTATGGAATATTTATTAATACTCTGGCATGAAGTTTTATGTTTTTGGAGCAATTCCTCTGTGGTGAAATGATTTAAGCATCTTTCGCATATATGAAATTTACATTTATGGAGGGAAAGTTGCGTAGCTAAAAGAGCTGACAAATTTTTGATCCATACGAAATGATAGAGCAATTGTTGATCTTCAAAGTTATCATTACTGTTATTAGTATTTTGTATTTGTCTTTCAGCGGGTAGCATAAGCAAATTAATTGCTTTATAAGAATTTGAAAATCTAGTGCTTAAACGACAAGGTAAAATTTTTTTCTTCTCGATGCAGTATAAATTAATGGCAAGATTGTTGAGTTCCTCAAATTTTTGAATGTCTTTAATTGTGATTGGGAAGTCTAAATTATCATATTTCAACACATTTTTGAAATGAGGATACGATGATTTTCGGTCTGAATGTTTATCGGTAGGAAATAAAGCCGAAACTATGGCCCAAAGAAAACAATATTCATCATTATTTTGTACATTAATTATTGCATGTTTTTTTTTTATAAAATCTGGTGTGGATACAAAAGTTGAATAGCCGAATTTAATTGGGTCGTATTTATTTATGTTAATTTTCAATCCTAAAATTTCATACAACGCCCAACCGGAATCCTTTTCTGCAAATTCCTCTAATTTTTTCATGATTTTATCAATGACGTTTTCTTCGTACCATTCCTTTAAATTTGTGTATTGATCAATGTGCTGATTTTTTGTTGAAAATGTTTTAATGTCTGTTTCACCAGAGTGCGGTTGAATAAAATTTGCCGAAAAAATTACATTTACCTTAAGCATTGAGTTTTTCCGTTCTTTTTTAATTCTAAACATAAAGCATTTAAAAGATTGTTGAAAAAACTGAAGAGGATCTTTAATGTGGTGGTTACTTATAAATCCTGTACGAATTCGTTGTTGAAAACAGGATTCGACATCCTGCCATGTTACATTAGTCACCGGTTTAAATTTGACTGTTTTAATATAGCCTTCACCAGTTTTTATAGATAATTGTTTTTTCTTATTTAAAAGCTTTAGGCGATAAAATTTCAAATACGCCAAACTTGTTTCTAAGGAATTTGCGTTTTCCAACATATTTTCTCGATGGATTTTACATTTGAGTGCTTTTCTAATTATTCTAATACTGGTATTGATATAAACTAAAAAATGTTTAGTTTCTTCGATTGTTTTGATTTTACTTATGTATTCATGAATTAGCTTAAGAGAGTTTTTACATATAGCCGTCACTGATTCTTGTGATTTCATTTTTTGTCGTGAAACTTGCTCACCACAGCAGAAAAAAAGAAACACTACTATTTCCCGTTGACTAGTTTCTTGTTTATATGAGAATTAATTTGCAAGTTACAACTTGCAAGTCGTAGTTGAAAACGTGGTCGTAAAAAATAAATTCAAGTCAGCGAAAAATGAAACATGAGGAAAGCAACTGAAGGAGGGAAAAAAGTAGGGGTGGGGATTAATATAGTGTATAAATTAAAGATCACACAAAAGAACAGATTAATAAGTGTTCTGCAAGTACATATCATAAAAATTAATTAACGACAGAAATGGGTAAGCTTATATATATATATTTTTTTTGTAGTATTTAATTTTTTTTTGTATAGAGAAATTTGTTATCTGCCCCTATGATGTCAGCCACAGGCTTTTAGAGAATAGGCTGAGAAAGCATATTTTCAAATGCCACCGGGATGCCTGGGAAAGGGAGCGAAAACTCTGGGAGAATGCACTTCCAAGACCATCTACACCACCCCCACCACCATCAAAGTGGTTCAGCCAACCACCACCAACACCACCGCAAGTGGAAAACTGGGACAACGAATTCTCAGGGACCTATGTCCCAAAGTTAGATAGATCCCTGTTTTTAGATAGAACAGCCTTAAACGCCTACCATGCGACATTTAACAAATATATAAGAAAACAATAATTTGTTATTTCTATCGCTATCACCCCACCACCATCATTTACCACACCATCATTTACCACCTCTAAAAACTTCTTCCCTACAAATATCAACGACCACAACTAAGTATTTGTGTCTGTGTACAAGAAGATAAGTCTAAGATGTGTCTGCCTAGCAATGTGTTAATACTATTAAGTGTGCTAGTTGAAAACAACTTGAATATTTACACCACTTCAAATATAAGTCTGCTGTATATTTAGACGTACGAAAAAGAATTTTGGGAAAAAATGACTCCGATCAATCTAATCGAAACCAGTTATCACCTCTTCTATGCGAAAAATATAACAATGCAGAATCATTTGACGTACAAGATAAAAACGGAAGAAGAAAATCACCAATTTTCCAATTGGTTAATAATAGAAAATACTAAGAACAGTCGCAGTTCAAAGGAGGTCATTGATTTTTGTTTAAGAAACGATCGTGTATGGTTTGCTTCATTTTTTGTCATATTCACGATAATGACTGTAATAGTGGGATGTTGGGACCTGGCTGCTCGTTAATGGTGGTGGTGATGGTTGTTGCTATATATATAGAATTCCGCAACAACAAACTATTCATTTCATCCAAACAATGTTCGGCTTAAACTGCACACTTGTTCTATCAACCATTCTAATTCAGAAAGATTTTTATTTATTGACTGATAGCAATGTTACTGATGTCTATCTACAAACTATTGATAGTAGTAAAGAATGTACTGTTAGAAAAATGTTAGAAATTAAAAATGGGCATGAACAACTACGTATGTTTTATTCAAAATATGAATCTTCCTCGAACCAACTGCAATATCGGCTAGAATTAGTCTTCAAAGACAACACTCGATGCAAGTCTCCGAATTACACCATCTTTAACGATTATAGTGGATACAAGAATTCTACAGGTGCAAATGTTACAGAATATTGTTTGGCAAAACCATGGATATGGATATTTACTTCAGTAGGAGCAATTATTTTTGCAATCGTATTTTGTCTGTTACTTTATTTAGTACTAATTTGTTTCAGTTATTTTAGTACAAACAAATGTATGATTCAATAAAACAATTAGTTATTATTAATAGTTTTATTTAATGTCCTTTAACATATTTATTTAACAGCATCAGTACTACGATTTAATACAACAATAAGTTATTTAATATGTTTTAAATTATTTGTCCAGCAGCACGATATGACTCATCACGATCTACCACCACAGCAGTGATTTTTGATGATTGTTTATAGGTTTTTGATTTTCGTTTTTTAATGATGTTTTGTTGTTTTCATATAAAATTCAACAAAAAGCCGTTTTTGGTTAACTTGAAATTTTTTTTTTTAATGTCTTAGTATATTTAGTTGTGATGGTAGTAGTCATATAACAATACATATAAAGAACAACCTATTTCGCTTTTTTTTTTTTTTTTTTTTTTTTTTTTTTTAAGTGTTGCATGTTGGGCTTATTCGAATCCTTTTTCGATGGTCTTTTTTTCGACCTGAAAAAATTTTTACGTAGCGACCTCGAAAAAACTAGAAATGGCTCCTGTATCTAGGTCGATGTGGACAGAATCGATTTTTTTGAGCAGACTTATGCGTTCGTTCCAGAAGAAGGTTTTGATGTATACAACCGATATTCTATCTCTTACCATTTGGACACTAGAAACTTTTGCCCTTTTCTCCCTTATTTTCAACTTTTTTGAAAATTTTTTTTGCTCAACATATGGCTTAATTTTTTTAGCTTTTCCCCGTTCCCCTGAGCCGACATGCTACCTCTTACCGCTTACGAACTATGACGTTTTTTCGTTATTACTACTAAACGGTAGCAAAAAATATTTATTTTGCTAAGTGGACCTATAGACTGTTCACTCAGAAATATTTTGGTACAAAAATATATTTTTTAAGTTTTACCGTTTGGGCGCCACAAACTTTTGCCCTTTTCACAGTCATGTCAAAAGTTAGCGAAAAACCGTCGACGGCTGTCGATATTATTTGTTTTTGTCAATCTTTTTTGCTCTATACACGAACCTCCTATCTCTTACCATTTTCGAGTAACAAAAATTTTTTCTATTTAAACGGTAGATACACCTATGAGTCATAATCATTTTTACACACGATTAGATAGTACTTCATGAATATGCATTTGATTTTGTGGAAAAACAAACTTTTCAAAATTTGGATTTTTTTTTTGAGATTTTTTTTGTTTTAATTTTTCTTTGGATTCTTTGAATTTTTTAAATTTTTTTTTTCACCAAAACTTCTAATTTACTTTCCTACTGCTCAAGGAAAACTTTTTTTCGAATTTTGACAACCTTTTTTGCCAAAAATTGTTGCGCCCCAAACTCAAATTTTCACATATTTAATTACATGGACCTATTGATTATTCATCCAAAAATATTTTGACACAAAAAACAAATTTTTAACTAATTCCGTTTGGTCACCACAAACTTTTGCCCTTTTCTCCGAAATGCTAAACTCAAACTAAAAACCGTCGACACAGGTGCATGTGTTTCGTATTTTAGGAACTTTTTTGTTCTTTGCACGAACCTCGTATCTCTTACCGTCTTCGAGTAAAACATTTTTTTTTTATATTTAAACAATTATTGCACCTCCAACCCACATTTATTTTTACACAAATGTGTCATTAGTTTATAGGGATGCATTTTTATTTTTTTAACAAACTTTCTGCCCTTTATCACCCTCAAGCGATAATTCTTTTTTTTTTAATATTTCCGAATACGTCCCTGTCTATTGCGACAAAAGCGTCCAGTTCCGTAAGAATTTGCTGAAACAGCATCGCGTTATTTCATTCTGTGTTGTAATAATGACGGGCGGCGTGTTTCGGTTTATGAATTTTACCGTGAAAAGATTTGGGAAAAAGGTGGTTTTGTTGAACTAAATGGTGGCTTCTGTGAAGTGTGCGTGTATTTGAATGTTTTCGAGGGAGAACGGATGATTTTATTGCCTGTTTTCAATGTCGTAAGTAACAATTTTTTTAATTTTTAACAACACACTCGCCTTCTGACATTTGAGATTTTATTCTAATAATCACGGACAAATAAGCTTAAATCGGCAGAAAGTTGCTGATGAACATTTATTTATTAAGAAAATAACAGGAGTTTTGTCGGAGCAAACACGGCTTTTATTCGTTGCTGTTATTCCCAATTAAATAATTTTAGATGAGACTGAGGAAAATAATACACCAAACGAAATAAACAATATTTATTATAATTTCAATTACAGCTTAAGATTATACAAACTAGTTCGTATTTTATACATTTTAAGAAACTAATAAGTTTTAAATTTAAATCTAATTTACGACGCAGTGGTTTAACCGCAATGTGCACAGTTATTTAACTGATTTTCTTTGCTGAATAATTTTCAATTCTGAATCCAATTTTTCGATTGTTTCTCTAAATTTTCGCTTCTTCTCCATCATTTTTTCGATTAAGGGCTTTATTTGCAATTCGAAACGTTCCACATTCATTTGAAATCTTTTAACATCGTATAACCAAGTATTAATTCGGCTTTCTTTATCATTTATTAAGAAAATAACCGGAACTTTGTCGAAACAAACACGTCTGTTATTCATGACAGTTTGCAATCAAATATTTTTTACATGAGACTGGGGAAAATAATACACCGAACGAATTAAATAATATTTATTATAATTTCTATTACAGCTTAAGATTATTCAATTTAGTTCTTATTTCATACATTTTAATTGCTTCTTTTAAATAACTAATTCGTTTTAAATGTAATTCTAATCTACGACGAAGCAGTCTAACTGCACTTGATTTGTTTTCCACATGAACCAATGCCTTCTTCATTCTTCGATAAATTCGATATTGATGGTTCGACCGATCGGACCTCTATTTACCAAGTACAATTTCAAGCCGTTCACGATCTTCTGGTTCAGATCGCTGATCACTGAGTCGGTGAATTTTTCGGTAAATCTCTGTGGAAGTATCGTTCTAGACTCTTCAAGTTGCACAAATATCTTGTCACCGTACTTTGTAGACAGTTTACTAAAATTTTTTGTTAAAAATTTTTTATTTTCTTCTAAAGTTTTCGCACTCACAAAAGCTTGCAAGTGAGACTCTTTATTCAAGGTAGAAATGAAAGATGACATTTCTAAGTGTTAAATAATTGAATTCAAAAAACTAATTAATTCTTACACACGAATCCATCGACTTTTATACAAGTATAAAACGGAAGTGGGGATGCGAGATTGCGTCCGAGATCCCTCCCCGACCTAAACGAAAAGAGGGGATAGATCTCGAGATGAACGAGGGCAATAAACGACCAAGGTCGAGCAACGACTAGGTCAATGATCGCCCGATGAAAAGTAATGGGGGAGCTGGACCAGCTGGCAAGGTCAGCCACGTGCACCGACAAGCTCGACAACAAATGAAAGGTCAATGACCGCTCGATGAAAAGTAATGGGGGAGCTGGACCAGTTTGACCTCATTTGACCTGGTCTAGAACCCCCACTATATAACTACTCCAGAATGCATAAAATTGACCTAAACGTCTCCTTTTCCTATTCTGAGTCGATTCTGCATGCTTTAAGTGTGTTTGGTGGCTCAGAACCATCAAAAAACGTTGAAATATAGTTCAAATTCAATAAAAATCGACAAAAATACAGTTTCTAGCTAAAATTTGATGGTTTCGTTGCACTTTCCGAGCCCGTAGGGTATCTGATTGGCTTAAAAGTACAAGAAAACACTTCAAAAGTGATGTTTCTGAAGAATTTTAACAGTTTTCTTGTATCTACGAACGCCAGAATGCATAAAATTGACCTAAACGTCTCGTTTTCCTATCCTGAGTGGATTCTGCATGCTTTAAGTGTGTTTGGTGGCTCAGAACCATCAAAAAACGTTGAAATATAGTTCAAATTCAATAAAAATCGACAAAAATACAGTTTCTAGCTAAAATTTGATGGTTTCGTTGCACTTTCCGAGCCCGTAGGGTATCTGATTGGCTTAAAAGTACAAGAAAACACTTCAAAAGTGACGTTTCTGAAGAATTTTAACAGTTTTCTTGTATCTACGAACGCCAGAATGCATAAAATTGACCTAAACGTCTCCTTTTCCTATTCTGAGTCGATTCTGCATGCTTTAAGTGTGTTTGGTGGCTCAGAACCATCAAAAAACGTTGAAATATAGTTCAAATTCAATAAAAATCGACAAAAATACAGTTTCTAGCTAAAATTTGATGGTTTCGTTGCACTTTCCGAGCCCGTAGGGTATCTGATTGGCTTAAAAGTACAAGAAAACACTTCAAAAGTGATGTTTCTGAAGAATTTTAACAGTTTTCTTGTATCTACGAACGCCAGAATGCATAAAATTGACCTAAACGTCTCCTTTTCCTATTCTGAGTCGATTCTGCATGCTTTAAGTGTGTTTGGTGGCTCAGAACCATCAAAAAACGTTGAAATATAGTTCAAATTCAATAAAAATCGACAAAAATACAGTTTCTAGCTAAAATTTGATGGTTTCGTTGCACTTTCCGAGCCCGTAGGGTATCTGATTGGCTTAAAAGTACAAGAAAACACTTCAAAAGTGACGTTTCTGAAGAATTTTAACAGTTTTCTTGTATCCACGAACGCCAGAATGCATAAAATTGACCTAAACGTCTCCTTTTCCTATTCTGAGTCGATTCTGCATGCTTTAAGTGTGTTTGGTGGCTCAGAACCATCAAAAAACGTTGAAATATAGTTCAAATTCAATAAAAATCGACAAAAATACAGTTTCTAGCTAAAATTTGATGGTTTCGTTGCACTTTCCGAGCCCGTAGGGTATCTGATTGGCTTAAAAGTACAAGAAAACACTTCAAAAGTGACGTTTCTGAAGAATTTTAACAGTTTTCTTGTATCTACGAACGCCAGAATGCATAAAATTGACCTAAACGTCTCCTTTTCCTATTCTGAGTCGATTCTGCATGCTTTAAGTGTGTTTGGTGGCTCAGAACCATCAAAAAACGTTGAAATATAGTTCAAATTCAATAAAAATCGACAAAAATACAGTTTCTAGCTAAAATTTGATGGTTTCGTTGCACTTTCCGAGCCCGTAGGGTATCTGATTGGCTTAAAAGTACAAGAAAACACTTCAAAAGTGACGTTTCTGAAGAATTTTAACAGTTTTCTTGTATCTACGAACGCCAGAATGCATAAAATTGACCTAAACGTCTCCTTTTCCTATTCTGAGTCGATTCTGCATGCTTTAAGTGTGTTTGGTGGCTCAGAACCATCAAAAAACGTTGAAATATAGTTCAAATTCAATAAAAATCGACAAAAATACAGTTTCTAGCTAAAATTTGATGGTTTCGTTGCACTTTCCGAGCCCGTAGGGTATCTGATTGGCTTAAAAGTACAAGAAAACACTTCAAAAGTGACGTTTCTGAAGAATTTTAACAGTTTTCTTGTATCTACGAACGCCAGAATGCATAAAATTGACCTAAACGTCTCCTTTTCCTATTCTGAGTCGATTCTGCATGCTTTAAGTGTGTTTGGTGGCTCAGAACCATCAAAAAACGTTGAAATATAGTTCAAATTCAATAAAAATCGACAAAAATACAGTTTCTAGCTAAAATTTGATGGTTTCGTTGCACTTTCCGAGCCCGTAGGGTATCTGATTGGCTTAAAAGTACAAGAAAACACTTCAAAAGTGACGTTTCTGAAGAATTTTAACAGTTTTCTTGTATCTACGAACGCCAGAATGCATAAAATTGACCTAAACGTCTCCTTTTCCTATTCTGAGTCGATTCTGCATGCTTTAAGTGTGTTTGGTGGCTCAGAACCATCAAAAAACGTTGAAATATAGTTCAAATTCAATAAAAATCTACAAAAATACAGTTTCTAGCTAAAATTTGATGGTTTCGTTGCACTTTCCGAGCCCGTAGGGTATCTGATTGGCTTAAAAGTACAAGAAAACACTTCAAAAGTGACGTTTCTGAAGAATTTTAACAGTTTTCTTGTATCTACGAACGCCAGAATGCATAAAATTGACCTAAACGTCTCCTTTTCCTATTCTGAGTCGATTCTGCATGCTTTAAGTGTGTTTGGTGGCTCAGAACCATCAAAAAACGTTGAAATATAGTTCAAATTCAATAAAAATCGACAAAAATACAGTTTCTAGCTAAAATTTGATGGTTTCGTTGCACTTTCCGAGCCCGTAGGGTATCTGATTGGCTTAAAAGTACAAGAAAACACTTCAAAAGTGATGTTTCTGAAGAATTTTAACAGTTTTCTTGTATCTACGAACGCCAGAATGCATAAAATTGACCTAAACGTCTCGTTTTCCTATCCTGAGTGGATTCTGCATGCTTTAAGTGTGTTTGGTGGCTCAGAACCATCAAAAAACGTTGAAATATAGTTCAAATTCAATAAAAATCGACAAAAATACAGTTTCTAGCTAAAATTTGATGGTTTCGTTGCACTTTCCGAGCCCGTAGGGTATCTGATTGGCTTAAAAGTACAAGAAAACACTTCAAAAGTGACGTTTCTGAAGAATTTTAACAGTTTTCTTGTATCTACGAACGCCAGAATGCATAAAATTGACCTAAACGTCTCCTTTTCCTATTCTGAGTCGATTCTGCATGCTTTAAGTGTGTTTGGTGGCTCAGAACCATCAAAAAACGTTGAAATATAGTTCAAATTCAATAAAAATCGACAAAAATACAGTTTCTAGCTAAAATTTGATGGTTTCGTTGCACTTTCCGAGCCCGTAGGGTATCTGATTGGCTTAAAAGTACAAAAAAACACTTCAAAAGTGACGTTTCTGAAGAATTTTAACAGTTTTCTTGTATCTACGAACGCCAGAATGCATAAAATTGACCTAAACGTCTCCTTTTCCTATTCTGAGTCGATTCTGCATGCTTTAAGTGTGTTTGGTGGCTCAGAACCATCAAAAAACGTTGAAATATAGTTCAAATTCAATAAAAATCGACAAAAATACAGTTTCTAGCTAAAATTTGATGGTTTCGTTGCACTTTCCGAGCCCGTAGGGTATCTGATTGGCTTAAAAGTACAAGAAAACACTTCAAAAGTGAAGTTTCTGAAGAATTTTAACAGTTTTCTTGTATCTACGAACGCCAGAATGCATAAAATTGACCTAAACGTCTCCTTTTCCTATTCTGAGTCGATTCTGCATGCTTTAAGTGTGTTTGGTGGCTCAGAACCATCAAAAAACGTTGAAATATAGTTCAAATTCAATAAAAATCGACAAAAATACAGTTTCTAGCTAAAATTTGATGGTTTCGTTGCACTTTCCGAGCCCGTAGGGTATCTGATTGGCTTAAAAGTACAAGAAAACACTTCAAAAGTGACGTTTCTGAAGAATTTTAACAGTTTTCTTGTATCTACGAACGCCAGAATGCATAAAATTGACCTAAACGTCTCCTTTTCCTATTCTGAGTCGATTCTGCATGCTTTAAGTGTGTTTGGTGGCTCAGAACCATCAAAAAACGTTGAAATATAGTTCAAATTCAATAAAAATCGGCAAAAATACAGTTTCTAGCTAAAATTTGATGGTTTCGTTGCACTTTCCGAGCCCGTAGGGTATCTGATTGGCTTAAAAGTACAAGAAAACATTTCAAAAGTGACATTTCTGAAGAATTTTAACAGTTTTCTTGTATCTACGAACGCCAGAATGCATAAAATTGACCTAAACGTCTCCTTTTCCTATTCTGAGTCGATTCTGCATGCTTTAAGTGAGTTTGGTGGCTCAGAACCATCAAAAAACGTTGAAATATAGTTCAAATTCAATAAAAATCGACAAAAATACAGTTTCTAGCTAAAATTTTATGGTTTCGTTGCACTTTCCGAGCCCGTAGGGTATCTGATTGGCTTAAAAGTACAAGAAAACACTTCAAAAGTGACGTTTCTGAAGAATTTTAACAGTTTTCTTGTATCTACGAACGCCAGAATGCATAAAATTGACCTAAACGTCTCCTTTTCCTATTCTGAATCGATTCTGCATGCTTTAAGTGTGTTTGGTGGCTCAGAACCATCAAAAAACGTTGAAATATAGTTCAAATTCAATAAAAATCGACAAAAATACAGTTTCTAGCTAAAATTTGATGGTTTCGTTGCACTTTCCGAGCCCGTAGGGTATCTGATTGGCTTAAAAGTACAAGAAAACACTTCAAAAGTGACGTTTCTGAAGAATTTTAACAGTTTTCTTGTATCTACGAACGCCAGAATGCATAAAATTGACCTAAACGTCTCCTTTTCCTATTCTGAGTCGATTCTGCATGCTTTAAGTGTGTTTGGTGGCTCAGAACCATCAAAAAACGTTGAAATATAGTTCAAATTCAATAAAAATCGACAAAAATACAGTTTCTAGCTAAAATTTGATGGTTTCGTTGCACTTTCCGAGCCCGTAGGGTATCTGATTGGCTTAAAAGTACAAGAAAACACTTCAAAAGTGACGTTTCTGAAGAATTTTAACAGTTTTCTTGTATCTACGAACGCCAGAATGCATAAAATTGACCTAAACGTCTCCTTTTCCTATTCTGAGTCGATTCTGCATGCTTTAAGTGTGTTTGGTGGCTCAGAACCTTCAAAAAACGTTGAAATATAGTTCAAATTCAATAAAAATCGACAAAAATACAGTTTCTAGCTAAAATTTGATGGTTTCGTTGCACTTTCCGAGCCCGTTGGGTATCTGATTGGCTTAAAAGTACAAGAAAACACTTCAAAAGTGACGTTTCTGAAGAATTTTAACAGTTTTCTTGTATCTACGAACGCCAGAATGCATAAAATTGACCTAAACGTCTCCTTTTCCTATTCTGAGTCGATTCTGCATGCTTTAAGTGTGTTTGGTGGCTCAGAACCATCAAAAAACGTTGAAATATAGTTCAAATTCAATAAAAATCGACAAAAATACAGTTTCTAGCTAAAATTTGATGGTTTCGTTGCACTTTCCGAGCCCGTAGGGTATCTGATTGGCTTAAAAGTACAAGAAAACACTTCAAAAGTGACGTTTCTGAAGAATTTTAACAGTTTTCTTGTATCTACGAACGCCAGAATGCATAAAATTGACCTAAACGTCTCCTTTTCCTATTCTGAGTCGATTCTGCATGCTTTAAGTGTGTTTGGTGGCTCAGAACCATCAAAAAACGTTGAAATATAGTACAAATTCAATAAAAATCGACAAAAATACAGTTTCTAGCTAAAATTTGATGGTTTCGTTGCACTTTCCGAGCCCGTAGGGTATCTGATTGGCTTAAAAGTACAAGAAAACACTTCAAAAGTGACGTTTCTGAAGAATTTTAACAGTTTTCTTGTATCTACGAACGCCAGAATGCATAAAATTGACCTAAACGTCTCCTTTTCCTATTCTGAGTCGATTCTGCATGCTTTAAGTGTGTTTGGTGGCTCAGAACCATCAAAAAACGTTGAAATATAGTTCAAATTCAATAAAAATCGACAAAAATACAGTTTCTAGCTAAAATTTGATGGTTTCGTTGCACTTTCCGAGCCCGTTGGGTATCTGATTGGCTTAAAAGTACAAGAAAACACTTCAAAAGTGACGTTTCTGAAGAATTTTAACAGTTTTCTTGTATCTACGAACGCCAGAATGCATAAAATTGACCTAAACGTCTCCTTTTCCTATTCTGAGTCGATTCTGCATGCTTTAAGTGTGTTTGGTGGCTCAGAACCATCAAAAAACGTTGAAATATAGTTCAAATTCAATAAAAATCGACAAAAATACAGTTTCTAGCTAAAATTTGATGGTTTCGTTGCACTTTCCGAGCCCGTAGGGTATCTGATTGGCTTAAAAGTACAAGAAAACACTTCAAAAGTGACGTTTCTGAAGAATTTTAACAGTTTTCTTGTATCTACGAACGCCAGAATGCATAAAATTGACCTAAACGTCTCCTTTTCCTATTCTGAGTCGATTCTGCATGCTTTAAGTGTGTTTGGTGGCTCAGAACCATCAAAAAACGTTGAAATATAGTTCAAATTCAATAAAAATCGACAAAAATACAGTTTCTAGCTAAAATTTGATGGTTTCGTTGCACTTTCCGAGCCCGTAGGGTATCTGATTGGCTTAAAAGTACAAGAAAACACTTCAAAAGTGACGTTTCTGAAGAATTTTAACAGTTTTCTTGTATCTACGAACGCCAGAATGCATAAAATTGACCTAAACGTCTCCTTTTCCTATTCTGAGTCGATTCTGCATGCTTTAAGTGTGTTTGGTGGCTCAGAACCATCAAAAAACGTTGAAATATAGTTCAAATTCAATAAAAATCGACAAAAATACAGTTTCTAGCTAAAATTTGATGGTTTCGTTGCACTTTCCGAGCCCGTAGGGTATCTGATTGGCTTAAAAGTACAAGAAAACACTTCAAAAGTGATGTTTCTGAAGAATTTTAACAGTTTTCTTGTATCTACGAACGCCAGAATGCATAAAATTGACCTAAACGTCTCCTTTTCCTATTCTGAGTCGATTCTGCATGCTTTAAGTGTGTTTGGTGGCTCAGAACCATCAAAAAACGTTGAAATATAGTTCAAATTCAATAAAAATCGACAAAAATACAGTTTCTAGCTAAAATTTGATGGTTTCGTTGCACTTTCCGAGCCCGGAGGGTATCTGATTGGCTTAAAAGTACAAGAAAACACTTCAAAAGTGACGTTTCTGAAGAATTTTAACAGTTTTCTTGTATATACGAACGCCAGAATGCATAAAATTGACCTAAACGTCTCCTTTTCCTATTCTGAGTCGATTCTGCATGCTTTAAGTGTGTTTGGTGGCTCAGAACCATCAAAAAACGTTGAAATATAGTTCAAATTCCTTAAAAATCGACAAAAATACAGTTTCTAGCTAAAATTTGATGGTTTCGTTGCACTTTCCGAGCCCGTAGGGTATCTGATTGGCTTAAAAGTACAAGAAAACACTTCAAAAGTGACGTTTCTGAAGAATTTTAACAGTTTTCTTGTATCTACGAACGCCAGAATGCATAAAATTGACCTAAACGTCTCCTTTTCCTATTCTGAGTCGATTCTGCATGCTTTAAGTGTGTTTGGTGGCTCAGAACCATCAAAAAACGTTGAAATATAGTTCAAATTCAATAAAAATCGACAAAAATACAGTTTCTAGCTAAAATTTGATGGTTTCGTTGCACTTTCCGAGCCCGTAGGGTATCTGATTGGCTTAAAAGTACAAGAAAACACTTCAAAAGTGACGTTTCTGAAGAATTTTAACAGTTTTCTTGTATCCACGAACGCCAGAATGCATAAAATTGACCTAAACGTCTCCTTTTCCTATTCTGAGTCGATTCTGCATGCTTTAAGTGTGTTTGGTGGCTCAGAACCATCAAAAAACGTTGAAATATAGTTCAAATTCAATAAAAATCGACAAAAATACAGTTTCTAGCTAAAATTTGATGGTTTCGTTGCACTTTCCGAGCCCGTAGGGTATCTGATTGGCCTAAAAGTACAAGAAAACACTTCAAAAGTGACGTTTCTGAAGAATTTTAACAGTTTTCTTGTATCTACGAACGCCAGAATGCATAAAATTGACCTAAACGTCTCCTTTTCCTATTCTGAGTCGATTCTGCATGCTTTAAGTGTGTTTGGTGGCTCAGAACCATCAAAAAACGTTGAAATATAGTTCAAATTCAATAAAAATCGACAAAAATACAGTTTCTAGCTAAAATTTGATGGTTTCGTTGCACTTTCCGAGCCCGTAGGGTATCTGATTGGCTTAAAAGTACAAGAAAACACTTCAAAAGTGACGTTTCTGAAGAATTTTAACAGTTTTCTTGTTTCTACGAACGCCAGAATGCATAAAATTGACCTAAACGTCTCCTTTTCCTATTCTGAGTCGATTCTGCATGCTTTAAGTGTGTTTGGTGGCTCAGAACCATCAAAAAACGTTGAAATATAGTTCAAATTCAATAAAAATCGACAAAAATACAGTTTCTAGCTAAAATTTGATGGTTTCGTTGCACTTTCCGAGCCCGTAGGGTATCTGATTGGCTTAACAGTACAAGAAAACACTTCAAAAGTGACGTTTCTGAAGAATTTTAACAGTTTTCTTGTATCTACGAACGCCAGAATGCATAAAATTGACCTAAACATCTCCTTTTCCTATTCTGAGTCGATTCTGCATGCTTTAAGTGCGTTTGGTGGCTCAGAACCATCAAAAAACGTTGAAATATAGTTCAAATTCAATAAAAATCGACAAAAATACAGTTTCTAGCTAAAATTTGATGGTTTCGTTGCACTTTCCGAGCCCGTAGGGTATCTGATTGGCTTAAAAGTACAAGAAAACACTTCAAAAGTGACGTTTCTGAAGAATTTTAACAGTTTTCTTGTATCTACGAACGCCAGAATGCATAAAATTGACCTAAACGTTTCCTTTTCCTATTCTGAGTCGAATCTGCATGCTTTAAGTGTGTTTGGTGGCTCAGAACCATCAAAAAACGTTGAAATATAGTTCAAATTCAATAAAAATCGACAAAAATACAGTTTCTAGCTAAAATTTGATGATTTCGTTGCACTTTCCGAGCCCGTAGGGTATCTGATTGGCTTAAAAGTACAAGAAAACACTTCAAAAGTGACGTTTCTGAAGAATTTTAACAGTTTTCTTGTATCTACGAACGCCAGAATGCATAAAATTGACCTAAACGTCTCCTTTTCCTATTCTGAGTCGATTCTGCATGCTTTAAGTGTGTTTGGTGGCTCAGAACCATCAAAAAACGTTGAAATATAGTTCAAATTCAATAAAAATCGACAAAAATACAGTTTCTAGCTAAAATTTGATGGTTTCGTTGCACTTTCCGAGCCCGTTGGGTATCTGATTGGCTTAAAAGTACAAGAAAACACTTCAAAAGTGACGTTTCTGAAGAATTTTAACAGTTTTCTTGTATCTACGAACGCCAGAATGCATAAAATTGACCTAAGCGTCTCCTTTTCCTATTCTGAGTCGATTCTGCATGCTTTAAGTGTGTTTGGTGGCTCAGAACCATCAAAAAACGTTGAAATATAGTTCAAATTCAATAAAAATCGACAAAAATACAGTTTCTAGCTAAAATTTGATGGTTTCGTTGCACTTTCCGAGCCCGTAGGGTATCTGATTGGCTTAAAAGTACAAGAAAACACTTCAAAAGTGACGTTTCTGAAGAATTTTAACAGTTTTCTTGTATCTACGAACGCCAGAATGCATAAAATTGACCTAAACATCTCCTTTTCCTATTCTGAGTCGATTCTGCATGCTTTAAGTGTGTTTGGTGGCTCAGAACCATCAAAAAACGTTGAAATATAGTTCAAATTCAATAAAAATCGACAGAAATACAGTTTCTAGCTAAAATTTGATGGTTTCGTTGCACTTTCCGAGCCCGTGGGGTATCTGATTGGCTTAAAAGTACAAGAAAACACTTCAAAAGTGATGTTTCTGAAGAATTTTTACAGTTTTCTTGTATCTACGAACGCCAGAATGCATAAAATTGACCTAAACTTCCCCTTTTCCTATTCTGAGTCGATTCTGCATGCTTTAAGTGTGTTTGGTGGCTCAGAACCATCAAAAAACGTTGAAATATAGTTCAAATTCAATAAAAATCGACAAAAATACAGTTTCTAGCTAAAATTTGATGGTTTCGTTGCACTTTCCGAGCCCGTAGGGTATCTGATTGGCTTAAAAGTACAAGAAAACACTTCAAAAGTGACGTTTCTGAAGAATTTTAACAGTTTTCTTGTATCTACGAACGCCAGAATGCATAAAATTGACCTAAACGTCTCCTTTTCCTATTCTGAGTCGATTCTGCATGCTTTAAGTGTGTTTGGTGGCTCAGAACCATCAAAAAACGTTGAAATATAGTTCAAATTCAATAAAAATCGACAAAAATACAGTTTCTAGCTAAAATTTGATGGTTTCGTTGCACTTTCCGAGCCCGTAGGGTATCTGATTGGCTTAAAAGTACAAGAAAACACTTCAAAAGTGACGTTTCTGAAGAATTTTAACAGTTTTCTTGTATCAACGAAAGCCAGAATGCATAAAATTGACCTAAACGTCTCCTTTTCCTATTCTGAGTCGATTCTGCATGCTTTAAGTGTGTTTGGTGGCCCAGAACCATCAAAAAACGTTGAAATATAGTTCAAATTCAATAAAAATCGACAAAAATACAGTTTCTAGCTAAAATTTGATGGTTTCGTTGCACTTTCCGAGCCCGTAGGGTATCTGATTGGCTAAAAGTACAAGAAAACACTTCAAAAGTGACCTTTCTGAATAATTTTAACAGTTTTCTTGTATCTACGAACGCCAGAATGCATAAAATTGACCTAAACGTCTCCTTTTCCTATTCCGAGTCGATTCTGCATGCTTTAAGTGTGTTTGGTGGCTCAGAACCATCAAAAAACGTTGAAATATAGTTCAAATTCAATAAAAATCGACAAAAATACAGTTTCTAGCTAAAATTTGATGGTTTCGTTGCACTTTCCGAGCCCGTAGGGTATCTGATTGGCTTAAAAGTACAAGAAAACACTTCAAAAGTGACGTTTCTGAAGAATTTTAACAGTTTTCTTGTATCTACGAACGCCAGAATGCATAAAATTGACCTAAACGTCTCCTTTTCCTATTCTGAGTCGATTCTGCATGCTTTAAGTGTGTTTGGTGGCTCAGAACCATCAAAAAACGTTGAAATATAGTTCAAATTCAATAAAAATCGACAAAAATACAGTTTCTAGCTAAAATTTGATGGTTTCGTTGCACTTTCCGAGCCCGTAGGGTATCTGATTGGCTTAAAAGTACAAGAAAACACTTCAAAAGTGACGTTTCTGAAGAATTTTAACAGTTTTCTTGTATCTACGAACGCCAGAATGCATAAAATTGACCTAAACGTCTCCTTTTCCTATTCTGAGTCGATTCTGCATGCTTTAAGTGTGTTTGGTGGCTCAGAACCATCAAAAAAAGTTGAAATATAGTTCAAATTCAATAAAAATCGACAAAAATACAGTTTCTAGCTAAAATTTGATGGTTTCGTTGCACTTTCCGAGCCCGTAGGGTATCTGATTGGCTTAAAAGTACAAGAAAACACTTCAAAAGTGACGTTTCTGAAGAATTTTAACAGTTTTCTTGTATCTACGAACGCCAGAATGCATAAAATTGACCTAAACGTCTCCTTTTCCTATTCTGAGTCGATTCTGCATGCTTTAAGTGTGTTTGGTGGCTCAGAACCATCAAAAAACGTTGAAATATAGTTCAAATTCAATAAAAATCGACAAAAATACAGTTTCTAGCTAAAATTTGATGGTTTCGTTGCACTTTCCGAGCCCGTAGGGTATCTGATTGGCTTAAAAGTACAAGAAAACACTTCAAAAGTGACGTTTCTGAAGAATTTTAATAGTTTTCTTGTATCTACGAACGCCAGAATGCATAAAATTGACCTAAACGTCTCCTTTTCCTATTCTGAGTCGATTCTGCATGCTTTAAGTGTGTTTGGTGGCTCAGAACCATCAAAAAACGTTGAAATATAGTTCAAATTCAATAAAAATCGACAAAAATAAAGTTTCTAGCTAAAATTTGATGGTTTCGTTGCACTTTCCGAGCCCGTAGGGTATCTGATTGGCTTAAAAGTACAAGAAAACACTTCAAAAGTGACGTTTCTGAAGAATTTTAACAGTTTTCTTGTATCTACGAACGCCAGAATGCATAAAATTGACCTAAACGTCTCCTTTTCCTATTCTGAGTCGATTCTGCATGCTTTAAGTGTGTTTGGTGGCTCAGAACCATCAAAAAACGTTGAAATATAGTTCAAATTCAATAAAAATCGACAAAAATACAGTTTCTAGCTAAAATTTGATGGTTTCGTTGCACTTTCCGAGCCCGTAGGGTATCTGATTGGCTTAAAAGTACAAGAAAACACTTCAAAAGTGACGTTTCTGAAGAATTTTAACAGTTTTCTTGTATCTACGAACGCCAGAATGCATAAAATTGACCTAAACGTCTCCTTTTCCTATTCTGAGTCGATTCTGCATGCTTTAAGTGTGTTTGGTGGCTCAGAACCATCAAAAAACGTTGAAATATAGTTCAAATTCAATAAAAATCGACAAAAATACAGTTTCTAGCTAAAATTTGATGGTTTCGTTGCACTTTCCGAGCCCGTAGGGTATCTGATTGGCTTAAAAGTACAAGAAAACACTTCAAAAGTGACGTTTCTGAAGAATTTTAACAGTTTTCTTGTATCTACGAACGCCAGAATGCATAAAATTGACCTAAACGTCTCCTTTTCCTATTCTGAGTCGATTCTGCATGCTTTAAGTGTGTTTGCTGGCTCAGAACCATCAAAAAACGTTGAAATATAGTTCAAATTCAATAAAAATCGACAAAAATACAGTTTCTAGCTAAAATTTGATGGTTTCGTTGCACTTTCCGAGCCCGTAGGGTAATCTGATTGGCTTAAAAGTACAAGAAAACACTTCAAAAGTGACGTTTCTGAAGAATTTTAACAGTTTTCTTGTATCTACGAACGCCAGAATGCATAAAATTGACCTAAACGTCTCCTTTTCCTATTCTGAGTCGATTCTGCATGCTTTAAGTGTGTTTGGTGGCTCAGAACCATCAAAAAACGTTGAAATATAGTTCAAATTCAATAAAAATCGACAAAAATACAGTTTCTAGCTACAATTTGATGGTTTCGTTGCACTTTCCGAGCCCGTAGGGTATCTGATTGGCTTAAAAGTACAAGAAAACACTTCAAAAGTGACGTTTCTGAAGAATTTTAACAGTTTTCTTGTATCTACGAACGCCAGAATGCATAAAATTGACCTAAACGTCTCCTTTTCCTATTCTGAGTCGATTCTGCATGCTTTAAGTGTGTTTGGTGGCTCAGAACCATCAAAAAACGTTGAAATATAGTTCAAATTCAATAAAAATCGACAAAAATACAGTTTCTAGCTAAAATTTGATGGTTTCGTTGCACTTTCCGAGCCCGTAGGGTATCTGATTGGCTTAAAAGTACAAGAAAACACTTCAAAAGTGACTTTCTGAAGTGTTTGAGAATTTTAACAGTTTTCTTGTATCTACGAACGCCAGAATGCATAAAATTGACCTAAACGTCTCCTTTTCCTATTCTGAGTCGATTCTGCATGCTTTAAGTGTGTTTGGTGGCTCAGAACCATCAAAAAACGTTGAAATATAGTTCAAATTCAATAAAAATCGACAAAAATACAGTTTCTAGCTAAAATTTGATGGTTTCGTTGCACTTTCCGAGCCCGTTGGGTATCTGATTGGCTTAAAAGTACAAGAAAACATTTCAAAAGTGACGTTTCTGAAGAATTTTAACAGTTTTCTTGTATCTACGAACGCCAGAATGCATAAAATTGACCTAAACGTCTCCTTTTCCTATTCTGAGTCGATTCTGCATGCTTTAAGTGTGTTTGGTGGCTCAGAACCATCAAAAAACAGTTGAAATATAGTTCAAATTCAATAAAAATCGACAAAAATACAGTTTCTAGCTAAAATTTGATGGTTTCGTTGCACTTTCCGAGCCCGTAGGGTATCTGATTGGCTTAAAAGTACAAGAAAACACTTCAAAAGTGACGTTTCTGAAGAATTTTAACAGTTTTCTTGTATCTACGAACGCCAGAATGCATAAAATTGACCTAAACGTCTCCTTTTCCTATTCTGAGTCGATTCTGCATGCTTTAAGTGTGTTTGGTGGCTCAGAACCATCAAAAAACGTTGAAATATAGTTCAAATTCAATAAAAATCGACAAAAATACAGTTTCTAGCTAAAATTTGATGGTTTCGTTGCACTTTCCGAGCCCGTAGGGTATCTGATTGGCTTAAAAGTACAAGAAAACACTTCAAAAGTGACGTTTCTGAAGAATTTTAACAGTTTTCTTGTATCTACGAACGCCAGAATGCATAAAATTGACCTAAACGTCTCCTTTTCCTATTCTGAGTCGATTCTGCATGCTTTAAGTGTGTTTGGTGGCTCAGAACCATCAAAAAACGTTGAAATATAGTTCAAATTCAATAAAAATCGACAAAAATACAGTTTCTAGCTAAAATTTGATGGTTTCGTTGCACTTTCCGAGCCCGTAGGGTATCTGATTGGCTTAAAAGTACAAGAAAACACTTCAAAAGTGACGTTTCTGAAGAATTTTAACAGTTTTCTTGTATCTACGAACGCCAGAATGCATAAAATTGACCTAAACGTCTCCTTTTCCTATTCTGAGTCGATTCTGCATGCTTTAAGTGTGTTTGGTGGCTCAGAACCATCAAAAAACGTTGAAATATAGTTCAAATTCAATAAAAATCGACAAAAATACAGTTTCTAGCTAAAATTTGATGGTTTCGTTGCACTTTCCGAGCCCGTAGGGTATCTGATTGGCTTAAAAGTACAAGAAAACACTTCAAAAGTGACGTTTCTGAAGAATTTTAACAGTTTTCTTGTATCTACGAACGCCAGAATGCATAAAATTGACCTAAACGTCTCCTTTTCCTATTCTGAGTCGATTCTGCATGCTTTAAGTGTGTTTGGTGGCTCAGAACCATCAAAAAACGTTGAAATATAGTTCAAATTCAATAAAAATCGACAAAAATACAGTTTCTAGCTAAAATTTGATGGTTTCGTTGCACTTTCCGAGCCCGTAGGGTATCTGATTGGCTTAAAAGTACAAGAAAACACTTCAAAAGTGACGTTTCTGAAGAATTTTAACAGTTTTCTTGTGTCTACGAACGCCAGAATGCATAAAATTGACCTAAACGTCTCCTTTTCCTATTCTGAGTCGATTCTGCATGCTTTAAGTGTGTTTGGTGGCTCAGAACCATCAAAAAACGTTGAAATATAGTTCAAATTCAATAAAAATCGACAAAAATACAGTTTCTAGCTAAAATTTGATGGTTTCGTTGCACTTTCCGAGCCCGTTGGGTATCTGATTGGCTTAAAAGTACAAGAAAACATTTCAAAAGTGACGTTTCTGAAGAATTTTAACAGTTTACTTGTATCTACGAACGCCAGAATGCATAAAATTGACCTAAACGTCTCCTTTTCCTATTCTGAGTCGATTCTGCATGCTTTAAGTGTGTTTGGTGGCTCAGAACCATCAAAAAACATTGAAATATAGTTCAAATTCAATAAAAATCGACAAAAATACAGTTTCTAGCTAAAATTTGATGGTTTCGTTGCACTTTCCGAGCCCGTAGGGTATCTGATTGGCTTAAAAGTACAAGAAAACACTTCAAAAGTGACGTTTCTGAAGAATTTTAACAGTTTTCTTGTATCTACGAACGCCAGAATGCATAGAATTGACCTAAACGTCTCCTTTTCCTATTCTGAGTCGATTCTGCATGCTTTAAGTGTGTTTGGTGGCTCAGAACCATCAAAAAACGTTGAAATATAGTTCAAATTCAATAAAAATCGACAAAAATACAGTTTCTAGCTACAATTTGATGGTTTCGTTGCACTTTCCGAGCCCGTAGGGTATCTGATTGGCTTAAAAGTACAAGAAAACACTTCAAAAGTGACGTTTCTGAAGAATTTTAACAGTTTTCTTGTATCTACGAACGCCAGAATGCATAAAATTGACCTAAACGTCTCCTTTTCCTATTCTGAGTCGATTCTGCATGCTTTAAGTGTGTTTGGTGGCTCAGAACCATCAAAAAACGTTGAAATATAGTTCAAATTCAATAAAAATCGACAAAAATACAGTTTCTAGCTAAAATTTGATGGTTTCGTTGCACTTTCCGAGCCCGTAGGGTATCTGATTGGCTTAAAAGTACAAGAAAACACTTCAAAAGTGACGTTTCTGAAGAATTTTAACAGTTTTCTTGTATCTACGAACGCCAGAATGAATAAAATTGACCTAAACGTCTCCTTTTCCTATTCTGAGTCGATTCTGCATGCTTTAAGTGTGTTTGGTGGCTCAGAACCATCAAAAAACGTTGAAATATAGTTCAAATTCAATAAAAATCGACAAAAATACAGTTTCTAGCTAAAATTTGATGGTTTCGTTGCACTTTCCGAGCCCGTAGGGTATCTGATTGGCTTAAAAGTACAAGAAAACACTTCAAAAGTGACGTTTCTGAAGAATTTTAACAGTTTTCTTGTATCTACGAACACCAGAATGCATAAAATTGACCTAAACGTCTCCTTTTCCTATTCTGAGTCGATTCTGCATGCTTTAAGTGTGTTTGGTGGCTCAGAACCATCAAAAAACGTTGAAATATAGTTCAAATTCAATAAAAATCGACAAAAATACAGTTTCTAGCTAAAATTTGATGGTTTCGTTGCACTTTCCGAGCCCGTAGGGTATCTGATTGGCTTAAAAGTACAAGAAAACACTTCAAAAGTGACGTTTCTGAAGAATTTTAACAGTTTTCTTGTATCTACGAACGCCAGAATGCATAAAATTGACCTAAACGTCTCCTTTTCCTATTCTGAGTCGATTCTGCATGCTTTAAGTGTGTTTGGTGGCTCAGAACCATCAAAAAACGTTGAAATATAGTTCAAATTCAATAAAAATCGACAAAAATACAGTTTCTAGCTAAAATTTGATGGTTTCGTTGCACTTTCCGAGCCCGTAGGGTATCTGATTGGCTTAAAAGTACAAGAAAACACTTCAAAAGTGACGTTTCTGAAGAATTTTAACAGTTTTCTTGTATCTACGAACGCCAGAATGCATAAAATTGACCTAAACGTCTCCTTTTCCTATTCTGAGTCGATTCTGCATGCTTTAAGTGTGTTTGGTGGCTCAGAACCATCAAAAAACGTTGAAATATAGTTCAAATTCAATAAAAATCGACAAAAATACAGTTTCTAGCTAAAATTTGATGGTTTCGTTGCACTTTCCGAGCCCGTAGGGTATCTGATTGGCTTAAAAGTACAAGAAAACACTTCAAAAGTGACGTTTCTGAAGAATTTTAACAGTTTTCTTGTATCTACGAACGCCAGAATGCATAAAATTGACCTAAACGTCTCCTTTTCCTATTCTGAGTCGATTCTGCATGCTTTAAGTGTGTTTGGTGGCTCAGAACCATCAAAAAACGTTGAAATATAGTTCAAATTCAATAAAAATCGACAAAAATACAGTTTCTAGCTAAAATTTGATGGTTTCGTTGCACTTTCCGAGCCCGTAAGGTATCTGATTGGCTTAAAAGTACAAGAAAACACTTCAAAAGTGACGTTTCTGAAGAATTTTAACAGTTTTCTTGTATCTACGAACGCCAGAATGCATAAAATTGACCTAAACGTCTCCTTTTCCTATTCTGAGTCGATTCTGCATGCTTTAAGTGTGTTTGGTGGCTCAGAACCATCAAAAAACGTTGAAATATAGTTCAAATTCAATAAAAATCGACAAAAATACAGTTTCTAGCTAAAATTTGATGGTTTCGTTGCACTTTCCGAGCCCGTAGGGTATCTGATTGGCTTAAAAGTACAAGAAAACACTTCAAAAGTGACGTTTCTGAAGAATTTTAACAGTTTTCTTGTATCTACGAACGCCAGAATGCATAAAATTGACCTAAACGTCTCCTTTTCCTATTCTGAGTCGATTCTGCATGCTTTAAGTGTGTTTGGTGGCTCAGAACCATCAAAAAACGTTGAAATATAGTTCACATTCAATAAAAATCGACAAAAATACAGTTTCTAGCTAAAATTTGATGGTTTCGTTGCACTTTCCGAGCCCGTAGGGTATCTGATTGGCTTAAAAGTACAAGAAAACACTTCAAAAGTGACGTTTCTGAAGAATTTTAACAGTTTTCTTGTATCTACGAACGCCAGAATGCATAAAATTGACCTAAACGTCTCCTTTTCCTATTCTGAGTCGATTCTGCATGCTTTAAGTGTGTTTGGTGGCTCAGAACCATCAAAAAACGTTGAAATATAGTTCAAATTCAATAAAAATCGACAAAAATACAGTTTCTAGCTAAAATTTGATGGTTTCGTTGCACTTTCCGAGCCCGTAGGGTATCTGATTGGCTTAAAAGTACAAGAAAACACTTCAAAAGTGACGTTTCTGAAGAATTTTAACGGTTTTCTTGTATCTACGAACGCCAGAATGCATAAAATTGACCTAAACGTCTCCTTTTCCTATTCTGAGTCGATTCTGCATGCTTTAAGTGTGTTTGGTGGCTCAGAACCATCAAAAAACGTTGAAATATAGTTCAAATTCAATAAAAATCGACAAAAATACAGTTTCTAGCTAAAATTTGATGGTTTCGTTGCACTTTCCGAGCCCGTAGGGTATCTGATTGGCTTAAAAGTAAAAGAAAACACTTCAAAAGTGACGTTTCTGAAGAATTTTAACAGTTTTCTTGTATCTACGAACGCCAGAATGCATAAAATTGACCTAAACGTCTCCTTTTCCTATTCTGAGTCGATTCTGCATGCTTTAAGTGTGTTTGGTGGCTCAGAACCATCAAAAAACGTTGAAATATAGTTCAAATTCAATAAAAATCGACAAAAATACAGTTTCTAGCTAAAATTTGATGGTTTCGTTGCACTTTCCGAGCCCGTAGGGTATCTGATTGGCTTAAAAGTACAAGAAAACACTTCAAAAGTGACGTTTCTGAAGAATTTTAACAGTTTTCTTGTATCTACGAACGCCAGAATGCATAAAATTGACCTAAACGTCTCCTTTTCCTATTCTGAGTCGATTCTGCATGCTTTAAGTGTGTTTGGTGGCTCAGAACCATCAAAAAACGTTGAAATATAGTTCAAATTCAATAAAAATCGACAAAAATACAGTTTCTAGCTAAAATTTGATGGTTTCGTTGCACTTTCCGAGCCCGTAGGGTATCTGATTGGCTTAAAAGTACAAGAAAACACTTCAAAAGTGACGTTTCTGAAGAATTTTAACAGTTTTCTTGTATCTACGAACGCCAGAATGCATAAAATTGACCTAAACGTCTCCTTTTCCTATTCTGAGTCGATTCTGCATGCTTTAAGTGTGTTTGGTGGCTCAGAACCATCAAAAAACGTTGAAATATAGTTCAAATTCAATAAAAATCGACAAAAATACAGTTTCTAGCTAAAATTTGATGGTTTCGTTGCACTTTCCGAGCCCGTAGGGTATCTGATTGGCTTAAAAGTACAAGAAAACACTTCAAAAGTGACGTTTCTGAAGAATTTTAACAGTTTTCTTGTATCTACGAACGCCAGAATGCATAAAATTGACCTAAACGTCTCCTTTTCCTATTCTGAGTCGATTCTGCATGCTTTAAGTGTGTTTGGTGGCTCAGAACCATCAAAAAACGTTGAAATATAGTTCAAATTCAATAAAAATCGACAAAAATACAGTTTCTAGCTAAAATTTGATGGTTTCGTTGCACTTTCCGAGCCCGTTGGGTATCTGATTGGCTTAAAAGTACAAGAAAACACTTCAAAAGTGACGTTTCTGAAGAATTTTAACAGTTTTCTTGTATGTACGAACGCCAGAATGCATAAAATTGACCTAAACGTCTCCTTTTCCTATTCTGAGTCGATTCTGCATGCTTTAAGTGTGTTTGGTTTCTCAGAACCATAAAAAAACGTTGAAATATAGTTCAAATTCAATAAAAATCGACAAAAATACAGTTTCTAGCTAAAATTTGATGGTTTCGTTGCACTTTCCGAGCCCGTAGAGTATCTGATTGGCTTAAAAGTACAAGAAAACACTTCAAAAGTGACGTTTCTGAAGAATTTTAACAGTTTTCTTGTATCTACGAACGCCAGAATGCATAAAATTGACCTAAACTTCTCCTTTTCCTATTCTGAGTCGATTCTGCATGCTTTAAGTGTGTTTGGTGGCTCAGAACTATCAAAAAACGTTGAAATATAGTTCAAATTCAATAAAAATCGACAAAAATACAGTTTCTAGCCAAAATTTGATGGTTTCGTTGCACTTTCCGAGCCCGTAGGGTATTAGATTGGCTTAAAAGTACAAGAAAACGCTTCAAAAGTGACGTTTCTGAAGAATTTTAACAGTTTTCTTGTATCTACGAACGCCAGAATGCATAAAATTGACCTAAACGTCTCCTTTTCCTATTCTGAGTCGATTCTGCATGCTTTAAGTGTGTTTGGTGGCTCAGAACCATCAAAAAACGTTGAAATATAGTTCAAATTCAATAAAAATCGACAAAAATACAGTTTCTAGCTAAAATTTGATGGTTTCGTTGCACTTTCCGAGCCCGTAGGGTATCTGATTGGCTTAAAAGTACAAGAAAACACTTCAAAAGTGACGTTTCTGAAGAATTTTAACAGTTTTCTTGTATCTACGAACGCCAGAATGCATAAAATTGACCTAAACGTCTCCTTTTCCTATTCTGAGTCGATTCTGCATGCTTTAAGTGTGTTTGGTGGCTCAGAACCATCAAAAAACGTTGAAATATAGTTCAAATTCAATAAAAATCGACAAAAATACAGTTTCTAGCTAAAATTTGATGGTTTCGTTGCACTTTCCGAGCCCGTAGGGTATCTGATTGGCTTAAAAGTACAAGAAAACACTTCAAAAGTGACGTTTCTGAAGAATTTTAACAGTTTTCTTGTATCTACGAACGCCAGAATGCATAAAATTGACCTAAACGTCTCCTTATTCCTATTCTGAGTTCTTCTGCATGCTTTAAGTGTGTTTGGTGGCTCAGAACCATCAAAAAACGTTGAAATATAGTTCAAATTCAATAAAAATCGACAAAAATACAGTTTCTAGCTAAAATTTGGTTGATGGTTTCGTTGCACTTTCCGAGCCCGTAGGGTATCTGATTGGCTTAAAAGTACAAGAAAACACTTCAAAAGTGACGTTTCTGAAGAATTTTAACAGTTTTCTTGTATCTACGAACGCCAGAATGCATAAAATTGACCTAAACGTCTCCTTTTCCTATTCTGAGTCGATTCTGCATGCTTTAAGTGTGTTTGGTGGCTCAGAACCATCAAAAAACGTTGAAATATAGTTCAAATTCAATAAAAATCGACAAAAATACAGTTTCTAGCTAAAATTTGATGGTTTCGTTGCACTTTCCGAGCCCGTAGGGTATCTGATTGGCTTAAAAGTACAAGAAAACACTTCAAAAGTGACGTTTCTGAAGAATTTTAACAGTTTTCTTGTATCTACGAACGCCAGAATGCATAAAATTGACCTAAACGTCTCCTTTTCCTATTCTGAGTCGATTCTGCATGCTTTAAGTGTGTTTGGTGGCTCAGAACCATCAAAAAACGTTGAAATATAGTTCAAATTCAATAAAAATCGACAAAAATACAGTTTCTAGCTAAAATTTGATGGTTTCGTTGCACTTTCCGAGCCCGTAGGGTATCTGATTGGCTTAAAAGTACAAGAAAACACTTCAAAAGTGACGTTTCTGAAGAATTTTAACAGTTTTCTTGTATCTACGAACGCCAGAATGCATAAAATTGACCTAAACGTCTCCTTTTCCTATTCTGAGTCGATTCTGCATGCTTTAAGTGTGTTTGGTGGCTCAGAACCATCAAAAAACGTTGAAATATAGTTCAAATTCAATAAAAATCGACAAAAATACAGTTTCTAGCTAAAATTTGATGGTTTCGTTGCACTTTCCGAGCCCGTAGGGTATCTGATTGGCTTAAAAGTACAAGAAAACACTTCAAAAGTGACGTTTCTGAAGAATTTTAACAGTTTTCTTGTATCTACGAACGCCAGAATGCATAAAATTGACCTAAACGTCTCCTTTTCCTATTCTGAGTCGATTCTGCATGCTTTAAGTGTGTTTGGTGGCTCAGAACCATCAAAAAACGTTGAAATATAGTTCAAATTCAATAAAAATCGACAAAAATACAGTTTCTAGCTAAAATTTGATGGTTTCGTTGCACTTTCCGAGCCCGTAGGGTATCTGATTGGCTTAAAAGTACAAGAAAACACTTCAAAAGTGACGTTTCTGAAGAATTTTAACAGTTTTCTTGTATCTACGAACGCCAGAATGCATAAAATTGACCTAAACGTCTCCTTTTCCTATTCTGAGTCGATTCTGCATGCTTTAAGTGTGTTTGGTGGCTCAGAACCATCAAAAAACGTTGAAATATAGTTCAAATTCAATAAAAATCGACAAAAATACAGTTTCTAGCTAAAATTTGATGGTTTCGTTGCACTTTCCGAGCCCGTAGGGTATCTGATTGGCTTAAAAGTACAAGAAAACACTTCAAAAGTGACGTTTCTGAAGAATTTTAACAGTTTTCTTGTATCTACGAACGCCAGAATGCATAAAATTGACCTAAACGTCTCCTTTTCCTATTCTGAGTCGATTCTGCATGCTTTAAGTGTGTTTGGTGGCTCAGAACCATCAAAAAACGTTGAAATATAGTTCAAATTCAATAAAAATCGACAAAAATACAGTTTCTAGCTAAAATTTGATGGTTTCGTTGCACTTTCCGAGCCCGTAGGGTATCTGATTGGCTTAAAAGTACAAGAAAACACTTCAAAAGTGACGTTTCTGAAGAATTTTAACAGTTTTCTTGTATCTACGAACGCCAGAATGCATAAAATTGACCTAAACGTCTCCTTTTCCTATTCTGAGTCGATTCTGCATGCTTTAAGTGTGTTTGGTGGCTCAGAACCATCAAAAAACGTTGAAATATAGTTCAAATTCAATAAAAATCGACAAAAATACAGTTTCTAGCTAAAATTTGATGGTTTCGTTGCACTTTCCGAGCCCGTAGGGTATCTGATTGGCTTAAAAGTACAAGAAAACACTTCAAAAGTGACGTTTCTGAAGAATTTTAACAGTTTTCTTGTATCTACGAACGCCAGAATGCATAAAATTGACCTAAACGTCTCCTTTTCCTATTCTGAGTCGATTCTGCATGCTTTAAGTGTGTTTGGTGGCTCAGAACCATCAAAAAACGTTGAAATATAGTTCAAATTCAATAAAAATCGACAAAAATACAGTTTCTAGCTAAAATTTGATGGTTTCGTTGCACTTTCCGAGCCCGTAGGGTATCTGATTGGCTTAAAAGTACAAGAAAACACTTCAAAAGTGACGTTTCTGAAGAATTTTAACAGTTTTCTTGTATCTACGAACGCCAGAATGCATAAAATTGACCTAAACGTCTCCTTTTCCTATTCTGAGTCGATTCTGCATGCTTTAAGTGTGTTTGGTGGCTCAGAACCATCAAAAAACGTTGAAATATAGTTCAAATTCAATAAAAATCGACAAAAATACAGTTTCTAGCTAAAATTTGATGGTTTCGTTGCACTTTCCGAGCCCGTAGGGTATCTGATTGGCTTAAAAGTACAAGAAAACACTTCAAAAGTGACGTTTCTGAAGAATTTTAACAGTTTTCTTGTATCTACGAACGCCAGAATGCATAAAATTGACCTAAACGTCTCCTTTTCCTATTCTGAGTCGATTCTGCATGCTTTAAGTGTGTTTGGTGGCTCCCATCAAAAAACGTTGAAATATAGTTCAAATTCAATAAAAATCGACAAAAATACAGTTTCTAGCTAAAATTTTATGGTTTCGTTGCACTTTCCGAGCCCGTAGGGTATCTGATTGGCTTAAAAGTACAAGAAAACACTTCAAAAGTGACGTTTCTGAAGAATTTTAACAGTTTTCTTGTATCTACGAACGCCAGAATGCATAAAATTGACCTAAACGTCTCCTTTTCCTATTCTGAGTCGATTCTGCAAGCTTTAAGTGTGTTTGGTGGCTCAGAACCATCAAAAAACGTTGAAACATAGTTCAAATTCAATAAAAATCGACAAAAATACAGTTTCTAGCTAAAATTTGATGGTTTCGTTGCACTTTCCGAGCCCGTAGGGTATCTGATTGGCTTAAAAGTACAAGAAAACACTTCAAAAGTGACGTTTCTGAAGAATTTTAACAGTTTTCTTGTATCTACGAACGCCAGAATGCATAAAATTGACCTAAACGTCTCCTTTTCCTATTCTGAGTCGATTCTGCATGCTTTAAGTGTGTTTGGTGGCTCAGAACCATCAAAAAACGTTGAAATATAGTTCAAATTCAATAAAAATCGACAAAAATACAGTTTCTAGCTAAAATTTGATGGTTTCGTTGCACTTTCCGAGCCCGTAGGGTATCTGATTGGCTTAAAAGTACAAGAAAACACTTCAAAAGTGACGTTTCTGAAGAATTTTAACAGTTTTCTTGTATCTACGAACGCCAGAATGCATAAAATTGACCTAAACGTCTCCTTTTCCTATTCTGAGTCGATTCTGCATGCTTTAAGTGTGTTTGGTGGCTCAGAACCATCAAAAAACGTTGAAATATAGTTCAAATTCAATAAAAATCGACAAAAATACAGTTTCTAGCTAAAATTTGATGGTTTCGTTGCACTTTCCGAGCCCGTAGGGTATCTGATTGGCTTAAAAGTACAAGAAAACACTTCAAAAGTGACGTTTCTGAAGAATTTTAACAGTTTTCTTGTATCTACGAACGCCAGAATGCATAAAATTGACCTAAACGTCTCCTTTTCCTATTCTGAGTCGATTCTGCATGCTTTAAGTGTGTTTGGTGGCTCAGAACCATCAAAAAACGTTGAAATATAGTTCAAATTCAATAAAAATCGACAAAAATACAGTTTCTAGCTAAAATTTGATGGTTTCGTTGCACTTTCCGAGCCCGTAGGGTATCTGATTGGCTTAAAAGTACAAGAAAACACTTCAAAAGTGACGTTTCTGAAGAATTTTAACAGTTTTCTTGTATCTACGAACGCCAGAATGCATAAAATTGACCTAAACGTCTCCTTTTCCTATTCTGAGTCGATTCTGCATGCTTTAAGTGTGTTTGGTGGCTCAGAACCATCAAAAAACGTTGAAATATAGTTCAAATTCAATAAAAATCGACAAAAATACAGTTTCTAGCTAAAATTTGATGGTTTCGTTGCACTTTCCGAGCCCGTAGGGTATCTGATTGGCTTAAAAGTACAAGAAAACACTTCAAAAGTGACGTTTCTGAAGAATTTTAACAGTTTTCTTGTATCTACGAACGCCAGAATGCATAAAATTGACCTAAACGTCTCCTTTTCCTATTCTGAGTCGATTCTGCATGCTTTAAGTGTGTTTGGTGGCTCAGAACCATCAAAAAACGTTGAAATATAGTTCAAATTCAATAAAAATCGACAAAAATATAGTTTCTAGCTAAAATTTGATGGTTTCGTTGCACTTTCCGAGCCCGTAGGGTATCTGATTGGCTTAAAAGTACAAGAAAACACTTCAAAAGTGACGTTTCTGAAGAATTTTAACAGTTTTCTTGTATCTACGAACGCCAGAATGCATAAAATTGACCTAAACGTCTCCTTTTCCTATTCTGAGTCGATTCTGCATGCTTTAAGTGTGTTTGGTGGCTCAGAACCATCAAAAAACGTTGAAATATAGTTCAAATTCAATAAAAATCGACAAAAATACAGTTTCTAGCTAAAATTTGATGGTTTCGTTGCACTTTCCGAGCCCGTAGGGTATCTGATTGGCTTAAAAGTACAAGAAAACACTTCAAAAGTGACGTTTCTGAAGAATTTTAACAGTTTTCTTGTATCTACGAACGCCAGAATGCATAAAATTGACCTAAACGTCTCCTTTTCCTATTCTGAGTCGATTCTGCATGCTTTAAGTGTGTTTGGTGGCTCAGAACCATCAAAAAACGTTGAAATATAGTTCAAATTCAATAAAAATCGACAAAAATACAGTTTCTAGCTAAAATTTGATGGTTTCGTTGCACTTTCCGAGCCCGTAGGGTATCTGATTGGCTTAAAAGTACAAGAAAACACTTCAAAAGTGACGTTTCTGAAGAATTTTAACAGTTTTCTTGTATCTACGAACGCCAGAATGCATAAAATTGACCTAAACGTCTCCTTTTCCTATTCTGAGTCGATTCTGCATGCTTTAAGTGTGTTTGGTGGCTCAGAACCATCAAAAAACGTTGAAATATAGTTCAAATTCAATAAAAATCGACAAAAATACAGTTTCTAGCTAAAATTTGATGGTTTCGTTGCACTTTCCGAGCCCGTAGGGTATCTGATTGGCTTAAAAGTACAAGAAAACACTTCAAAAGTGACGTTTCTGAAGAATTTTAACAGTTTTCTTGTATCTACGAACGCCAGAATGCATAAAATTGACCTAAACGTCTCCTTTTCCTATTCTGAGTCGATTCTGCATGCTTTAAGTGTGTTTGGTGGCTCAGAACCATCAAAAAACGTTGAAATATAGTTCAAATTCAATAAAAATCGACAAAAATACAGTTTCTAGCTAAAATTTGATGGTTTCGTTGCACTTTCCGAGCCCGTAGGGTATCTGATTGGCTTAAAAGTACAAGAAAACACTTCAAAAGTGACGTTTCTGAAGAATTTTAACAGTTTTCTTGTATCTACGAACGCCAGAATGCATAAAATTGACCTAAACGTCTCCTTTTCCTATTCTGAGTCGATTCTGCATGCTTTAAGTGTGTTTGGTGGCTCAGAACCATCAAAAAACGTTGAAATATAGTTCAAATTCAATAAAAATCGACAAAAATACAGTTTCTAGCTAAAATTTGATGGTTTCGTTGCACTTTCCGAGCCCGTAGGGTATCTGATTGGCTTAAAAGTACAAGAAAACACTTCAAAAGTGACGTTTCTGAAGAATTTTAACAGTTTTCTTGTATCTACGAACGCCAGAATGCATAAAATTGACCTAAACGTCTCCTTTTCCTATTCTGAGTCGATTCTGCATGCTTTAAGTGTGTTTGGTGGCTCAGAACCATCAAAAAACGTTGAAATATAGTTCAAATTCAATAAAAATCGACAAAAATACAGTTTCTAGCTAAAATTTGATGGTTTCGTTGCACTTTCCGAGCCCGTAGGGTATCTGATTGGCTTAAAAGTACAAGAAAACACTTCAAAAGTGACGTTTCTGAAGAATTTTAACAGTTTTCTTGTATCTACGAACGCCAGAATGCATAAAATTGACCTAAACGTCTCCTTTTCCTATTCTGAGTCGATTCTGCATGCTTTAAGTGTGTTTGGTGGCTCAGAACCATCAAAAAACGTTGAAATATAGTTCAAATTCAATAAAAATCGACAAAAATACAGTTTCTAGCTAAAATTTGATGGTTTCGTTGCACTTTCCGAGCCCGTAGGGTATCTGATTGGCTTAAAAGTACAAGAAAACACTTCAAAAGTGACGTTTCTGAAGAATTTTAACAGTTTTCTTGTATCTACGAACGCCAGAATGCATAAAATTGACCTAAACGTCTCCTTTTCCTATTCTGAGTCGATTCTGCATGCTTTAAGTGTGTTTGGTGGCTCAGAACCATCAAAAAACGTTGAAATATAGTTCAAATTCAATAAAAATCGACAAAAATACAGTTTCTAGCTAAAATTTGATGGTTTCGTTGCACTTTCCGAGCCCGTAGGGTATCTGATTGGCTTAAAAGTACAAGAAAACACTTCAAAAGTGACGTTTCTGAAGAATTTTAACAGTTTTCTTGTATCTACGAACGCCAGAATGCATAAAATTGACCTAAACGTCTCCTTTTCCTATTCTGAGTCGATTCTGCATGCTTTAAGTGTGTTTGGTGGCTCAGAACCATCAAAAAACGTTGAAATATAGTTCAAATTCAATAAAAATCGACAAAAATACAGTTTCTAGCTAAAATTTGATGGTTTCGTTGCACTTTCCGAGCCCGTAGGGTATCTGATTGGCTTAAAAGTACAAGAAAACACTTCAAAAGTGACGTTTCTGAAGAATTTTAACAGTTTTCTTGTATCTACGAACGCCAGAATGCATAAAATTGACCTAAACGTCTCCTTTTCCTATTCTGAGTCGATTCTGCATGCTTTAAGTGTGTTTGGTGGCTCAGAACCATCAAAAAACGTTGAAATATAGTTCAAATTCAATAAAAATCGACAAAAATACAGTTTCTAGCTAAAATTTGATGGTTTCGTTGCACTTTCCGAGCCCGTAGGGTATCTGATTGGCTTAAAAGTACAAGAAAACACTTCAAAAGTGACGTTTCTGAAGAATTTTAACAGTTTTCTTGTATCTACGAACGCCAGAATGCATAAAATTGACCTAAACGTCTCCTTTTCCTATTCTGAGTCGATTCTGCATGCTTTAAGTGTGTTTGGTGGCTCAGAACCATCAAAAAACGTTGAAATATAGTTCAAATTCAATAAAAATCGACAAAAATACAGTTTCTAGCTAAAATTTGATGGTTTCGTTGCACTTTCCGAGCCCGTAGGGTATCTGATTGGCTTAAAAGTACAAGAAAACACTTCAAAAGTGACGTTTCTGAAGAATTTTAACAGTTTTCTTGTATCTACGAACGCCAGAATGCATAAAATTGACCTAAACGTCTCCTTTTCCTATTCTGAGTCGATTCTGCATGCTTTAAGTGTGTTTGGTGGCTCAGAACCATCAAAAAACGTTGAAATATAGTTCAAATTCAATAAAAATCGACAAAAATACAGTTTCTAGCTAAAATTTGATGGTTTCGTTGCACTTTCCGAGCCCGTAGGGTATCTGATTGGCTTAAAAGTACAAGAAAACACTTCAAAAGTGACGTTTCTGAAGAATTTTAACAGTTTTCTTGTATCTACGAACGCCAGAATGCATAAAATTGACCTAAACGTCTCCTTTTCCTATTCTGAGTCGATTCTGCATGCTTTAAGTGTGTTTGGTGGCTCAGAACCATCAAAAAACGTTGAAATATAGTTCAAATTCAATAAAAATCGACAAAAATACAGTTTCTAGCTAAAATTTGATGGTTTCGTTGCACTTTCCGAGCCCGTTGGGTATCTGATTGGCTTAAAAGTACAAGAAAACACTTCAAAAGTGACGTTTCTGAAGAATTTTAACAGTTTTCTTGTATCTACGAACGCCAGAATGCAT